>NC_061840.1:26658676-26663676 GCF_019202785.1 Penaeus chinensis
GCCTAGACATCCTTATTTTTATGTAGAGGTAAAAAGGAAAACCCACTGTGTTATATGTTAACCCTTTTTCCCCAAGGGCTGTCTTCATCTTCTAAACTTATAATTTTATAATTTTGGCTGGAAGAGGGCTTTTGTCTGTTCCTGCTCCTGTCTCGTTAAGACTAAGATTTATTTACATATTTTTATTTTTTATGTATTTTTTATTTGATTTTATATTATATGTTTTATTTTAATATTAGTTCTTTAAACTCTTCCTGATGATTTTATCAATAGCATATGGACATCCACCAGCCATTAATAATTAAAGTATTGGATGACTTTATTTACTGATCCAGATGTCAATAAATGGTCCTTAATTATTATTACTTTTAAAATGCAAAATACAGTCTTTTACATTTTTTTTTATCTTAAAAGCATATTTGTATATGGGGGTTATAGTGTTACCTCACTATAACCCCCACTATAACTGCTAATAGACCAGTACAATACACAGTAGGTTTTCCATTCCTATGTCACCGTGGAATTACTGGATTTTGGCAGATATACTTAAACACATTCAGAAGCTTATACTGTCAGTTACATGTGATTAAATTCTCTCTTATAAATATGGTTCAGCAATGTTGATAAAACATTAGAATTAAAGCTTGTTTTAAAGTTTTCAAACAGATTTTATAAAAGAGGAACTTAGTGGCATGATGTTTTTTTCTTTTTGCTTTCTGAAAATATTGATGGCAACTTAGCATTTTACAGTAGTGATAGTGGATAGAATATTTATTTTGGATATATCATGGAGAAAGGGAGCAAGGAAAGAAAGGAATATTGTGGGAGCAGATAAAATACAAGATAAGGAAAAACAAGATAAGAGTTTATTTGATGTTGAATTTCAACTCCTAAAGTATATATATATATATATATATATATATATATATATATATATATATATTAATTGTTTATTTATATATGTATTTTATTATATTTTTTTCTATTTTCTTTTTTCTTTTCATTTCTTCATCTTTTTTTCTTTTTTTTTATAGAGTATATAATTTCTCTTATTTTTATTTCACAATGAAAATAAAATTTAATCATTGTCATAGATAGGTATCAATCTAAAAATTATCAGAAGATACTGAACATAGATTACATTATAAGGGAGAAAGTTGAGAATTATAAGGAGACTGTGTACTTGCTTACATTTTCATAGGAAATTGTCCTAAAAGTTATCAAAGATTAGTGAACTTAGATCACTTGAGCTTCAGAAACAATAAAAGAATTATCAGAAAGTATTGAACTCTGCTTAGATTGTCATAGGAAACAACATATTGATTATCAGAAAAAAGTAGACATTGCTCACGTTGTCACATGGAACACTCTTTGTCAGAAATATGTGAACTTAGGTTTGTATGCCATAGGGAACAATGTAATAATTTTCAGGGAATTGTGGTCTTAGATTACATTATCCTTAAAGAAGCAGCAATAAAGAGGTGCATTTGCATTAATAGAGGAAGGAACGCTATGATTAGGCAAACTTTTATGTGTGAAATATTGATAAATCTATAAGGTAGGAAGCGGCTTGCATGCAGTCCTGTCTGCCATCTGGCAGACTGGTACCTTTCCCCCTGACCTGCTGAGGGGTGTGGTCATCCCTCTCTGGAAGGGGAAAGGGGATCGGTGGGACTGCAGCAATCACCGAGGCATTACACTACTCAGTGTACCAGGCAAGGTACTCGCACACATCTTACTGAGACGTATCAGGGACCACCTGTTGAGGCACCAATGACCGGAGCAATCTGGTTTCACTCCTGGTAAGTCCACAATAGACCGCATCCTGGCGCTTCGAATCATTATAGAGCGCTGTCGTGAGTTCAGACGTGGGCTGCTCGCAGCCTACATCGATCTCAAGAAGGCGTTTGACACGGTGCATCGCGAATCTCTCTGGGAGATCCTGAGACTAAGAGGAATTCCAATAAGGATTATTGGTCTAATAGCAAACCTGTATACAGGCACTGAAAGTGCTGTAAAGTGTGGTGGGGGCCTGTCGAGCTTCTTCCCTGTTAGTTCAGGGGTGAGGCAAGGCTGTGTTCTTGCACCAACACTTTTCAACACTTGCATGGATTGGATACTTTGTAGAGCTACTGTCCAAAGTCACTGTGGAGCAACTCTGGGCAATATCAAGGTTACAGACCTTGACTTTGCCGATGATGTTGCCGTACTCTCTGAATCTCTGGAAACCCTTGTAGCGGCTCTTGATGCATTTAGCAATGAAGCGAAGCCCCTGGGGCTAGAGGTCTCCTGGACCAAGACCAAGATCCAGGATTTTGGGGGCCTGCTAGGAGACCCTGTACAGTCGATACGTGCTTGCGGGGAAAACATCGAAGTCACAAAGAGCTTTATATACCTCGGTAGTGCATTTCACGACTCTGGGCTGTCAGACCAAGAAGTCAGTAGACGGATTGGCCTGGCAGCAGGGGTCATGAAATCTCTTGACAAGAGTATTTGGAGATGTCGGTACCTGTGCAGAAGGACCAAGTTACGTGTTTTCAAGGCCCTGATACTGCCAGTTTTACTCTATGGTAGTGAAACTTGGACACTATCTTGTGCTCTGGAATCTCGTCTTGATGCCTTTTGTAACAGATCCTTGCGCCGGATCATGGGGTACAGTTGGCGGGACCATGTGTCCAACCAACGGCTGCACCGTGAGACCGGTACAGGACCTGTTACTTGCACAATCCGTGATCGCCAACTCAGGCTATATGGCCACTTGGCTCGACTCCCACAGGATGATCCTGCCCATCAGGTTGTCTCTGTCCGAGACAACCCTGGGTGGAGGAGGCCTGTGGGACGACCGAGAAGGTCGTGGCTTGGGCAAATCGATCAAACCTGTCGTGAGGAACTAGAGATGGGCCGGGCCCCTGCCTGGCGGCTCGCCATGAGGGATCCTCGTAGGTGGAAGCGGAGGGTGGATGCGGCTATGCGCCCCTGCCGGCGTTAGCTCCATAATGATGATGATGATGTAGGAAGCGGGTTAGAGGAAATAGTAGAAAAAAAGGAAAATACCTCATCTTTTCTGGTGAAGAAATATATGTTTTCAGAGAGCTTGTATAAGGCTCCTTCTTGATTATGACCAAGCTACTTAAGCTAGGCTATCACTACTCAAAGCAGATTGTATTTATTTATTAATTTTATTTGTTTTTTTTTAAGGGATTTTTGCTAATTAGAGACTTTGCTAGATTTGTTTAGCTGCTTTTTCTGAAATTCGTATATCCTTATTTGTATTATTTATGCAGAGTTAATATGCACTTATGTAGGTGAATTATATGAATGTCAAAGACTAAAGATGAATTGCTTTACATTTGAATTTTTAATGTATTTTTACTAAGTGAACCACACATTCTCAAACATCTGTGTGAGGCTGGGTATTCATTATTTTCATTAACTTATCCACTTCTCTGTAAGTTAATTTTGCTTTCACTCTAACAGCAGACTTAGTTGTGAGTAGCTGAACAATCCTGAGCTAGGGTTGAAGACAGTGAAAGGTATTAAACTAATCAGTGAAATATGATAATTATCTAGGGTTTTTTCAGATTTCCTTCTGTTGAAATAGTCATTCTTTTATACTTTTGTGTTTGTGAAGATTGGGAATAATGTTTGGATTTCATTCATTAAGTTAATTCCATTGGGTGACAGAAGGCATTTTTATTTATTGTTCATGTTTACTATTACTTTGAAAGACTGAAATATGCTGCTACACATCCAAGATACTCCAAGAACTGGGGAAAGCAAGTTAACATTTATTCTTGTGCTGAATATGTGTTTAGCAGCCTGACATGCAAACTTACTTACAAATTTATTTATAGGTATGGGTAATGAGCTAGAGTAAAAATCAAGGTGTTATGACGTCCCACCAGTAATGTGGAGTGGTAGAATTGCGATACCAATAGGTGTAGCAAGAATTAATTTCTCAGGAACTCTGTGCAGAATTTTCACTTGGAGGAATATTAAACAGAACATTGCACATATTTGCAAAGGTAAGCTGAGTTAGATTGTTGCCTGCAAACTGTACAGATTTATTTTTAAAAAATCTTTTAGTGCTTATGACATGCAAATCGGTAATTTAGAGATGCATCCTAGATCATGTAGACAATACATATTTGCCTCTTCTTTGCAATTTGACTTTAGCCGAGTTGAGAGTTGGTCATGCCTGAATATTAGGACCCTAAATGAGAATTTCGGTTTAAGATCACTGAGGAAAACACTATCTTCATTTGAGGAATGGTTCCAGAACATACCATATGAGTTCCACATGTGCATGCTTGACCATCCTCCAGGAAACAATTGATAATGTTTTACAAGCATTGACAAGACAATGTGATTTTGCTTGGTACTTAGTTGAGATTGCTCTAAGGTTATTTGATGAATAATCTCTATTGTGATGATTATATGCCATATTATCAGGGGAAAGAAAATAACAGGGAAAGGATTGCTGCTTTTATAACAGTTTATAGCATTGTGTTCTTGTTGTTGTCTTTTTTGGCTGAATTTATGATTTTCATTAATTGAAAGGGTTTGCTGACTTTGCTAATATTTTATTGATAATTTAGTTATCATTCACATTCTTTTCATTGAGGACTGAAGTATATGACAGCATTCAGCATTCACCTTTGATGATGAGAAATCAAAATACATTTGCTATTCTTCCAATTTTTAACCATACATGGTATATCAATCTGTAACACAAGGGAAAAGAAAACCTTTTAAATGATTCAAATATTATTTTGCAAAATGGGATGATTCCAGAAGAAGAATGACCGCATTAGATTCATTTATATTCAGTTTTATAGAAATTTTTAGCAGATTTTCATTGTACTTTTGATACATTTGTATGCCCAGTACAGCTTATTTAATTTTGTGCAGGTATTGTGATGTCATTAAAATTGTGCATACATGATTTCTAATTAGTTGTAAGATAGGAATGATAATGTTTACAAATGACAGATGGTGCA
>NC_061840.1:26666176-26668676 GCF_019202785.1 Penaeus chinensis
CAAAGAAAAATATTAGATACTCAAAATGAAGTTAAAAATCTTGCATGTAAAAATTAACAATGTTACAAATATAGAAAAGTTATGAGTGTGAATAAGTAATTATATAATGTAGATTAGACTGATAAAGTGTTGTTTTAAAGTGTCAGTTATTCAATTTATTTAATTAACATTTTATCATAGTATCTAAATCAGAAATGCAAATCATTCTGGTATTATATCATCAGAATTATGAAAATATAATTAATGTTTCAAAAGGACATTCTTTTGAGAGTGTGCTACAAAGACAATTACGTAACATATTTTGCAGTGCGGACCTGTTAATTCTCATTATGCAACAGGAGTAATTGCAGTGTTGACCCATTAATGTGCATTCATACCTTTTCTATAGTTGTGTGTAATGTTTCCCTTTGAATGTGCCTTTGTTTTATGACTGTAATTCTTTGGGGATTAGTGGTTAGTTTAAGGTACCACTTTTAAAATTTCTCTCCTTTAAATTTACTATTTCTTATTTTGAAAGTCATGGGACACTCAAAAGTGCAAATGTTATAAATTCTTCCTTAACTCTTTATCTACAACTCACTGTCATGTAGCAGTGATTATCTGAATACTCTGTAATTCTCTGATATGGAAACAGGGCTTCTGTTTTTTAAGATATGATTGACAAATACATGCATGGGATTTTCTCCATTCTTCACGTTTTACTTTATCTAAACTGTGACAAAGTATGATACCTTTTGGTTTAAAGGTAACAGTCAATATAACTTATGAATTTAATTTAGTATACTTTCTAGTACTTTTTCTCTAGTGTTACAGTTACTCTTCCTTCATGTTTATCTAATTCCATTGTTGTATGTCATCATTGTCTCTGTGAATGTTATGTAGACTGTGATCGTTCATAAATGCAGGAATTTAATGTTAATATGTATATCACGTAAATATTTGAATATAGACTTTGAATTACAAATATAATAAGATATACCTTCTAATTGTTAGTAAGAGTGTTAAAAAATATATTTATGCATCCACAGCTATGAGGAACTGGATACGAGTAGCTGTTTTGACAGCTATCATAGTTGCTGTTATAATCCTCTTTGACAGAGGACAGGTCATAAAGATAACTACCATAAATCAGGTCAAGAAATCCTCCACACTAAACAAATATGATGTGTGGCCTCCATTCTCTGTCAAGCAGAAACATACTAGGGTATGTTGTCATGTACGGTGTTCACGGTATAATTCACTTACCTAGATAACTATCCGTATGTTTTTCTCATATTCATCAATCATTAAAAGATTATATTCATGAGCAATACATACCAAAATTAACTTCAAAATAATATGATGTGTATCCACTGATACATATTCAATGTTTTACAACAGGAATGGTTTGTGGTGGAATGCTTTAGTGGAACACAGTCAGAAGATGTGGAAAGTGTATTTGGACACATCTTATCCTTGTGGTCAGAGTCTGAGAATCCTGAGTGCATTGATTCATACCAGAAGTTTACCGAGCTTTATGAAGTGCACGATCGCTATTCCAAGAGGCTGGAGTTACCCGAGCTCTTTGCCAAACAAGTGAACTCATGGTTTCAAGGCAATAAGGCACTGATGGAGGATATCCACCACCAGGTATGGTTTTGTTTTTGATAAAGGTGATTATGGTGGATAAATAGTTGTTGTTAAGACAAGGGTTTTAACAAGTTAAAATGACTGATTTTTGTATTTTGAGAAAATCTGAGAGGAAACTTTTGATTTTAATCAGGTGATGTTAAAGTTATATATGTATGTGTATATATATATATATATACATATATACATATACATATACATATATACATATATACATATGTATATATATATATACATATTTATTGTACATAGGATTTAAAAATGATTTATTATGAGATAATCAACTTAATCCACCTAATTTTCAGCACCTGATCCACGTGTTCCACCCACTAACAGCTGAGCATACTGTATATAATCCTGTTCGAGCAAAGCGGCCAATGCCGACCCAGCAGACGAATCTCTACGAATGGTTGGAAAAGCTTTCAGAAGAGACCAGTAAAAACTGCGATTTCTGCAAGTACAATGAGATGACTGCCGTTGATGAATTTGGAAGGTGGGCCACGTTTCCATGGGATTAATTGATTTTGCGATTTTGTAGTGCTAGATTCTTATGTCTTCTCTGCTTAAGTGCCCATTTGCAGGTGGGTTTATATTCATCCTTTTGTTGCAGGAAAGTAGTGGCAGTGACAATGATGAGACGAGTGATTTAGGTTATGATAAATGTTGATCCCATCACCTATACTGTCATGTTATGAGATTAAATTGATGGCATCTGTAATGCTGGGAGGTGAATCAGACACCAAAAGTTTGATTAAAATAATTGATGTGATTGATAAAATGCTTATACTGATATAGTTCAGGTTATTAAGGATGAGACCGGTTTAGGTTATCTTTTAATATGCCATTATAAAGTAGTTATTATGCTAAGGTT
>NC_061840.1:26686176-26703676 GCF_019202785.1 Penaeus chinensis
CACACTTTACAGCACTTTCAGTGCCTGTATACAGGTTTGCTATTAGTCCAATAATCCTTATTGGAATTCCTCTTAGTCTCAGGATCTCCCAGAGAGATTCGCGATGCACCGTGTCAAACGCCTTCTTGAGATCGATGTAGGCTGCGAGCAGCCCACGTCCGAACTCACGACGGCGCTCTATAATGATTCGAAGCGCCAGGATGCAGTCTATTGTGGACTTACCAGGAGTGAAACCAGATTGCTCCGGTCTTTGGTGCCTCAACAGGTGGTCCCTGATACGTCTCAGTAAGATGTGTGCGAGTACCTTGCCTGGTACACTGAGTAGTGTAATGCCTCGGTGATTGCTGCAGTCCTACCGATCCCCTTTCCCCTTCCAGAGAGGGATGACCACACCCCTCAGCAGGTCAGGGGGAAAGGTACCAGTCTGCCAGATGGCAGACAGGACTGCATGCAAGCCCCTTGCCATAGGTTCTCCACCAGCCTTTAACAATTCGGCTGGGATGCCACAGACACCTGCTGCTTTACCACTCTTCAGCTTGGAGATCGCCCCCCTGATTTCGGTCAGGGAGGGTGGATCCTCGCTGATGGGTGGATCTGGCAGAGGAGTCTCAACATTACCCGCATCCATGTTTACTGTTGGTGGATCAACCTTATACAACTGCTCAAAATACTCAGCCCAACGCACACGCACCCCATCAGGATCTGAGATTATCTGGCCACTTGCTGAGCGGACTGCAGCCGTCTGTGAGGGGGGCTGGGAGTTCAGCTTTCTCAGAACTTGGTAGGCAGGACGAAGGTCATTTACAAGGAAATGGCTTTCGACCTCCTTTGCAAGACTACTGATGAACTGTTCCTTATCCCTTCTCAACAGTGACCTAGTCCTGCGCACCAGAGAGCGGTGCAAAGTGCAATCCCCTGACAGTCGAGCCGCACGACAAGCATCTGTGGCTTTCAGCGTCTCCTGCGAGATGGAATTCTGTCTTGTTCTTGGGCGTTCACCAATGGATTCCTGAGCTGCATCAAGCGTTTCACGCTTGAAGGTATCCCACATAAGAACAGGGTCTGTCTGGCCCTCGAGTGCTGTGAGACGACCAGAGATAGCCTCGGCAAACCCCCAGGTACACTCGTCCTCCCTCAATCTGTCCAAATTAAACACCCTAGGGTGTTCATTTGGGCGACAGGGGGTTCTAAAGTGGACCCGGAGAGTAGCCACCACTATTCTATGGTCAGTTCCACAGAACTCAGCGCTTCGATATACCCTGCAGTTCTGGAGGATCCTCCATCGAGTGCTAACGAGGATGTGGTCGATCTCCTTGGCCACTCTTCCTGTATCGCTGTACCAAGTCCAGCGATGTGGGTCAGAACGCTGATACCAGGAGCCAGAAATCCTCAATTTCTGGGACCTAGCAAAGTCACGGAAAAGGAGGCTATTCTCACTGCCAGCATCAGCTCCTGAGCCATGAGGACCGACAGACATCTCGTAGCCAGCTCGATCACAGCCGCATACCGCATTGAAGTCGCCCAGCACAATACGAATATCTCGCCGAGGACATCTGTCTGCCACAGATGCAAGTTTGGCGTAAAACATCTCTTTCACCTCAAGTTTATATACATCCGTAGGAGCGTATACAGCAACAAGAGACATGAAGCCAAATGAAAGCTTCAGTCTCAATACCATGATACGCTCATCGACGGGAGTGACCTCAACTACCAAGGGTTGAAGTCTGCTGGAGATGGCTATGGCTACTCCCTGGAGATGGTGGCCATCGCTGCGGCCCGATCAGTAGTAGGTGTAGCCACCCACACTAATCGTGCCACTGCCAGGTCTTCTCACCTCCGAGAGAGCAGCCACCTCAACTCTCAGCTGTTTCAATTCCCTCGATAGTAGTGGTAACCGATCGTCCTGTCGCAGGGAACGGATGTTCCAAGCCCCCACAGTCCGCCTGAGGTCTAACCTCGGGCAGTCACTCCGGGTGGGCACCACCTCTGCCACCCCTATATACATATATACACACACGTGTGTATACACACACACACATATATATATACATATATATGCGAAACTACAGATAACCTGATGGATATATATACATATATGTTATATTATAAATACACATCCATACATGTACACACTTACATATGAGCATACACACACATATATACATATATATAATATGTACATACATATACTTATATATACATATATATAATATATACATACATATACTTATATATACATATATATAATATATACAATCATATACCTATATGTACATATATATATATAATATAAATATATCTATATGTTTATCTACATCTATGTAGCTCTTTATATCTAAAAATACACTATAAATATGTACACACACTGTCACACACACACACACACATATATAGATATATAGATATATATATATATATATATATATATAGATATATATATATATATATATATATATATATATATATATATATATATATATATATATATATATAGATATAGATATACATATGCATAAAAGTATGTGTGTGCATGTTTCTATGTATACATATATACATATATATACAAATATATATCTATATATGTATATATATCACATATACTGGTAAATTATATGTATATAGAACAGGAAATATTGAAAACAAAAAATCATATAGTGCATTAGATCCATATATCATGAGATTTATTGGGATTGAATATCCAGCTTCTACATCTTAATAGAACAAATGTCTAATAAAAAATTATCTTGTTTAACCTTTACCCCTTTTACACACTCTGTTTCTCTCTAGTATGCAGTCTACTGTGTTTGGTTAAAGTATAAAGAGCCCTAAATGTTTTATTGCATACCTTACAAGTATAGGGCTTCTCCCCTGTATGTACTCTCATATGTATCCCTAATGTATGTTTGTTCAAGAAGGCTTTGCTGCATACCTCACAGATAAATGACTTAACTCCTACATGTCTTTTCATGTGTAACTTCAGACTATTTTTCCGAGAGAAATTTTTATGGCAAATCTCACACTTAAAGGGATCCTCTTCTGTATGAATTGACATGTGATCCCTAAGAAGTGAATTATCAAAGAAACTTTTATTACATATCTTACACTTGAAAGGCCTCTCCTTTAGATGTACTCTTTTGATGTGTTCATCAAGATGAGATTTCCTGGAGAATCCTTTACTACATATATCACATACATAAGATCTTTCCCTTGTATGTGTCTTCATGTGGTTACTTATATCAGTTTTCCTAGCAAATGGTGTAGCACATACCTCACACTTAAAAGGTTTTTCCTTTGTATGAACCCTCATGTGTGTCAATAGTCCACGTTTGAAAGGGAATTTCTTACTACACACTTCACAAGTGAAACATTTCCATACTTCAGATTCTTTTTCAGACTTCTCTTTACTGCCATCCTTAGCTGTCTGGTTATTATCCGGTGACCACTTGTATTCACATTCCATTTTCCGGTGTATTACCAGCTTCCTGTTGACTGTAAAAGTCTTGTTGCAAGCCTCACACTTATATGGTTTCTCTTTTGTATGTATATCTCTTATGTGGTTATGTAAACGGTATTTTGATGCATATGCTTTACAACATATCTCACATGTGTGAGGTTTATTTGTATCCACTTCATTTTGTTCAACTGCTTTAACTCTTTGAGAACATGGCTTTTGGTATGCTGCCTCTTCCTCTCCTTCCTTGTGCCTGTCTGATGTCTGCATGGTATCACAATGATCAGCCACAAGTGGTGTTGTCACTGATGCATCATTACAGTCTTCTATAATTTCATATGAGTTCCTTCCATTTTCTTCTTCTCTGATGCTCTTACTTCCCATAGAAGAAGGATAGTCGTGTTTTAGGTCTGCATCACTCATTTCATAGTCCAAACTTTCTTCCTTAATTTCTAGATCCTTCTCTTCTTTGATTTCCAAATCATTCTCTTCCTGAATTTCCAGATCATTCTCTTTCTTGATCTCTTCCTTAACCTTTTCCTTGATAAGAATTTCTTGATTATATATTTCATCATCACTAGGTGGGGCCAAAGGCATCCACTCAGAGAGGAAACTCATTTTCTTCCTGTAATGTAATGATAACATTAATGGTAACTTTTCTGGTAATAAAGAATAATAGTAAATATAATAGTTACACTGACAGAATTACTTATAGAATATAAGTAATAAGAATATAGTTAAATTACAAACAACACAGACTCATCCAGTGAAAATGCATATATATATATATATATATATAACTATATACATTATATTATATATATACACTAATATATATAAACAAACATACATAGGCATATTCAGGGTGATACAAAATTAAACAAAATTACAGGGTGGAATGCTGACATGATAGTGAATACATTACCACATATGTTTTTTCCCATAAAAAAATAAAGCATTAATTGCTAACATGAAATAGCTCACGAAATATAATCGAACATTTTAAATGAACCCTTTACCCCATCCCCAAGTTGGTCAACTGTCTTACTGCTTAACGATCTCATTCAAGGGATTTAAACTGATTGAACTGATCCTGAAGCTTTGTTTTTTATGTAATATCAGATAAGACAGTAATAACTGACAGCAATATCAGTGTATTGAATTTAATGACACAAAATCATGAAAGCCAATTTCCATACATTTATGAGATGAATCACATTGTACAGTATGACATTAAATGTATGTTTTTCTCCATACATGAATGATGCAGGACAACCACATCAATCTCACACACCAGATAATGAGGAAAATGATCTGGAGGTGGTTGCACAGAATCATATAAACACACACACACACACACACACACATATATATGTGCATTCATGTATAAACTTATAACTGTATATTTCATCAAAATACATATACATATAGGCCTATACTGATAAATATGTGTAAATATATATATATATATATATATATATGTGTATGTCAATATACTCATATATTTATACATACATATAAATATACATACATACAAACATATATAAATATATATATATATATATATATATATATATATATATTTAAATATGTATATATATATTTACATGTGTACAACAATCCTCCCTGACCTGGCCTCGAACCTAGGTCACTCCGGGTATGAGACCGGAGGGCCAGTACTAAACCAACCATGCCACACGACCCACTAAAAGGAGTGTGCAACTAGGATCTAACTAGCTTCCATAGACATTACCTATCTACTCATACATGAGTAATGATAGCGAGGTTTTACACACACTCCCCGTGGGCACTCGGTGGAAATTGATTTAGAAATTCGAAGTTTAAGTCAGATACTGAGGTATATATATGAAAGATGGAATAATGCAATACCGCATTTTTCACTTGCATTTTGCATATTTTGTTATTCTTTGTATACTTGTTATTTATGTTTTTGTATTTACAATCGTTTGCCTGTACACTTTTAATTTAGAACCAAACATCTGTAATTACAAATTGTCTTTTTTTTAATAAAAAATATGAAACTGTATACTCTTAGGTGCCACATGCTCAGTGCAAATGAAGTGCCACTGCTCCTCTTGTTCATTTCCCATCACTCACCATCATTCTATGCAGCAATAATAATGACCATCAACTTTATTTGTTTGCAGGTACTCTGATGCCTTTTTTACCTGATTTTTCCACAGATATGTTAAGTAATATTAGTGGAAACATTTCAGCAACAGTTAAAAAATACACTTACAAAAAATAAATTTTGCTACTTACCGATACCAAGATTAGAAGCACTCCTTAGATGGAAACTTTGTATCTAGGTTTTGTGGAATCTTGAATCTGCTGGAATAAAAGACTATATTAAAACTTCTGGTAATGCAATATTGTATTAAGTTAACATTTCATGAGAATGCAATCTAACCAATGAATAGGTTTATAAATTAATCAATCTACACTGAAAGAAACATGCATTAGCAACTTTTTATACTTAATACAGAGAAAAAATGCAATTATGCATAATCCAGTTTGCTCCATTGACCAAAATTGTTTCATATGACTTCAAGAGGCACAAATGAGAGGTTTCACCATTACATTAATTGTCAATATCATAGTACAGGATATAACATAGCCTAAACATTTGTTTATATCTCTATCAATAAGATTCTAAATAAAAGGTAAGATGTCTCTTTTGATGGTAATTGTTAAGCAATTTTGAGAGAACTTGGAAGAATAAAAAAGAACTAAAAAAGCTCTTCTCTTGGTAATCGCAATGATACAAACTGACACACGAAGGGGAATACAAATACAAAAATCATTCATTCATCTTTATTCTGCTGGGATAGTAAAAACACATGCCATGTCCACTGAGTTAAGTTTTTGCTAATAATATTATTACTCTAGTTATGGGCAAATTTGCTATGTTCAATGGGTGAAATTGGAAAACTGAGACTAGTTTCAAATGGAGTGGTAAAGTCATGACATCATGTTGTCATAGCAATGGCACACTAGTGGCTTTAAAATATTGTTGCTGACAGTATTTGGTACACATATCCAAAGCTGCTGGAAATACCAGAATTTTGCAAGACAATATTAGATTAGTCTCACACATCATGTTTTAAGTAATTTGCTTTTGCAGTTTAATCACCATGGGAAAGCCGAGAAACAAGTTGGTAATTTGTGACGGACTCCAATCATCAGTCAGAAAACCATATCTGTTTAAAGGGGCATATGTGGGTATAGCTCTTAGACAAGCCAAAGCAGTTTCATTCACTCATTATTCATTGATAATCTTGTCTAGCTTTTACTGTTTGAAGTTTCTATAAAATTTGATAATGTACTGATCCCAACATTTCCTATTGCAACCAGGTTTAATGATTTAATCACTAGTTTTAAAACTTTTAAGATAAAGGTCTTTTCTTGATGATGAGGTAAAAAGAATTGGCATTTTAACTGAAAGGTTGACTGAAAAAAAAAAAAATTCTTACATAAGGAATTAAGCAATTAAGAATATTAAACATTAAAATTGAATTCCAATATTGAAACTTATATGATAAATGCACTGTGATTAAGTTCCCTGTATAGATAAAATTTATGATTTTTTGATAACTTGGTGAGCCATTCAACACAAAATCCAGAGCCTACATTTATTATTTAAGCGATGTGGACCAAAAGAATGCTCCTGAAATATTCAAATGTGATACAAAAATGTTATTCTCAATTGGGAAAGCAGCAAAGGAAAAAATACAAGTAAAGTCCTCATTCCAGAGGAGGAGACAGTCTTTGGTCCATTAAATAGTGCAAATTTAATGTACAAGAAATCTTACTTCAGTATGACTTGCCAGCTGCCTCATAAGGAAAGGAAAGGTATTTTTTTACAGTACAAATGCGCTTGGCAACTCCATGTCACCTTTTTTTTTTTTTTTAACAATCTACATTGCCATGATTGAGAATGTCCAAGGGGAGGATTGATAGGGGACTCTGCTCCCCAACACCACCTGTCAGGTGTTGTCTTCACTTCAGTATAGACAGCAAGATAAGAGCTGAACATGGGCAGCAACGAGCTGCACTCTCCACAAGCTTTTGGTCCTCTACAGGAATTTAATCTTCAGATTGCCCTCGCAATGCCATAAAGATTAACTAACAGAAAAACTAAAGAAGAGTAATTCTATCATCAGAGGAATATATAGTGCTTAATATGTATCACCTCAATCTACCGTAAAGGAAAATAAAATCTGCACTCAATACATATTCTCATTCATAAAAAAATATGCATGACTTTAACATATTAAAATATAAGTCAAAGACAACCCACTGCATCTTTGGGTGATGTGTCTCTTATGTCATGAGAAAAAAAAAAAAAAAAAAAAGGGCTGAGGGCCACAAAGGAATTAGTAGACCTTGTGAACTTACCAAATTTCATCTTTCCTTGAACTGAAGGGAAAAACATATTTTTTACTAGTGCTATAAATATTGATGGTGTTATTTTTATTATAAACATTATAATTACCATAATGTTATATGAGCAAAGTGAGCACAATTAGCTTTTTTTCTTTTAAAGGGGGGGGGGGGAAGGTGTTAAATACTGTGTAGTATCAGTTTGCTTTGCATATATCTGTAACCAAATTCAATTAGCTCTAAAAGTTGTTGGGGTGTGTGGCTCTTGGGGGAGGCAAGACAGACCTTGAGGGGGGCAAACAGAGTCTTGAAGGGGCAACTGCCCCCCCAGACCCCCATATGACTCCCCTGGGATGCAGTCCTGTTTGTGGTAAATACCACAATTTCGATGCTGATATTCAAGGTCTGTGCCATCAGTCCTTCTGAGTATGTCCTGTTTGTGACTAAACATAACGTCATGAACTAGGTCACTTTGTGGGTTTTGTCTTTCATATTTGCTTCAACTCTAATCAATTTTACTTAAAAAAAAAAAAAAAGGCGTGATTCTTTGTGGTTGTTGCCTCTACTAGTCGATTTCTGATCATTATATTAAAAAAAAAAAAAAAAAAAAATCATATTAGTGAAGAATACTCACGTTGAATACAACGAATGTCAGGTTTGTTCAGTCCTTGAAAATATTTTGAGGCTGTCTAGTAAAAATCTCACACAAATTTCCGGTTTCTGGTAATTTTACCCGTATGAGGATACTGTGGGTACCGTGACGAGTTTACTGTCAGAGAACTTTTGCAAATACCGCGCGTGGACTGCCTTAAATAAAATAACTTGATACACTTACCTCTCTAGCCTGGTTGAGTATACTTGGCAACGCTGAGAGAAGTTACAGGATTATGAACAGGTCCTGTCACACTAGCACAGTTTCGCCAATTTCTTTCAGCATTCAAAATGATCCAAGGCTTTCAACGCCAGCAGTGAACCACCATTCCTTAGTAACCTCTAACTGCGGCACTGGAATCACACGAGCATCCTCATACATACTATATGATTTTGATTAATTATTTTGTGGAAAGAAGACTACTCTATAGTAAACATGATCTGTTATGATAACAGTTCATGTTCACACGAAGTCGCTGTGTTTTATTTATCATTAAAAAAACAGGACACTATAGCTTCTCCGTAGCCCAGGCAGTTAATTAATCGACTGAAGCGTCTTTTGCACGCGTCATTAAAAGTTGTTTAAAGTTAATCGAGTGTGGCTATTCACGCGCGACGCTGTCTCGCTCTCTCTCGCGACAGCAAGCATCCTCGCCCGCGCGCTCCCTTCGTCGGGCAATTTGTACCTTCCCGTCACAGCCTTATCTCACCTGCCGGAGTCCATCCTGTAATATCATCTCTAGCGGTTTTTATCCTTGATTTTCGTGTTTTTGTATTTAGTTTGTCCATTTGGGTAAATTTTGATTTTGGTTAGCTTACCTTTTTACTTTCTAAATGCCGTGTCGGCAGGCCTAGTTTTAATGATTTATCAGTTTCCTTGATTTATAGTTTCATATAATAATAATCTTTTTATAGTTACGAGTGCTGTTCTTTGTTCAGGTTTTATATATATATTTGGTTTTATTTTGCCTTTATACTGCATTTTTTTCTTTAAATTAATTTTGTTTTTTAAAGTAAAGGTTTCAATTTATTATTGTCTTTGCTTATTTTGGTTTTCCTTATTTTTAACTTAATTCTTCAAAATGGTTTTAACTTTCGTGCGGTTTTACTGTGCGAAACCCATACCAAAATAACCTGATGGGGCTATGCCAGTAGTTAAAATAATTTACTTTATTTGCGTGAGGCTCCCCTGGTCATACTGAACAATTTGATACGCCACAATCCAAATCCACAGTACTTGGACAGTTAGACGCAAGACACACTGCCAGGCGTACGAGTCAGTGCGATTATCAGTAAATATGCTGTTTTACATGACAAAATGGCAATTAGCATTCACCTTCTTCAAGTTTCATATTATACGCTGTCGATAAGGAAACGTTAGCTACAGAGGGGGAAAATACATATGCAGTACAAATAAAATTATATAAATGGCTTCAACTATCCTATAAATATTATAAACAACTAAAGTGAAGGTCTCGAACAAAAATGAGATACTAGTAATATCAATTTATTATTCGCGAGTTTTCTCCCACAGCTATTTCTCGTGTGTGATCTCAGGGCAAGGGGGGGGGGGGGGTTGGTTTGCGAAGTTCTAGCTTCGCCCGGGCCTTCTAGATATGGCCCGGCCTGTGTCAGCTTTTTTACGGCTGTCTCATTGAGTTGTCTGACACTCGGTGCTTACCGTGGCGGCGGGATTGCCAGCAAGCGCTCCTGCCGCCATGGTGTAAGCATTTCGCATAGCCTCTTTACCAGCACGGCGGCTGTTGTGGGCGGTCCATGTCTCAGGAATTGTGTATGGTTACAATTTTCTAGGTAGTGGACTAGTGTGGCGTTCGGCTCGCCGCAGTGCTTGCAGCACCATTCATCGCGTTCGATTGTTGGGATAATCTGCCATGCACAGTGGTAACCTAGGCGCATTCTGTGAAGAATGACTTCGGTACCTCTGTTGCTTACTTCAGAGAGTGCCAGTGGTTCAGAGCCTGTGGCGTCTGAGTACCAGCTGGCCGAGGGGGAGGTTCTCGTTTCCTCTCTGTGGAGCTGCCGTAGGAAGGTACGACCGACCAAGGCACACTTCTCCATAAGTAATTTTCGGCTCGGTTTTATCGTCATGGGATTTGGGGGCATACCCCTGCCAGCGGCAGCTAGTCTGTCAGCAAGCTCGTTCCCTCTGATGCCGATGTGGCTTGGGACCCAATTGATGATAATTCTTCTACCCTGAGCAAGAATTCTCTGTGCCATTGTGAGAATCGTGGTCAGTAGGTAGATGTTGTCTGTGGGTGAGCTGTGCTGAAGACAGTCAATGGCTGCCCTGGAGTCTGTGTGTATGACCACGTGTCCTTCCCTTAGGGACGCGTGGCCTAGGGCTCCCATGATTGCAACTGCCTCTGCCTGTAGCGAGGAGGCGTTGTCTGTTACCCTCATGGATCGCGTGGCATCCCTAGCTGCAAAGCCGGCGCCTGCAGTGTGGCTCAAGGGATCGACCGATCCATCCGTGTAGTATGTTCTACTACCCGGAGGAGTGATGGCTGCAATGACCCTGTGGGCTTCTGCCTTTAGGCTAGGCATGGGGTATAGGCTTTTTTTCATTGACAGGTTCATTATGTTGAACTCTATCAGGCTCAGTGCCCACGGCGGGGCTTCGGCAAAGTCGGGGTGGGGGGAGTCCATGCCCTTAGCAAGAAGCTGTTCTTTGAGCTGATGGCGTATCAACACCCTGGCTGTGTGAGACAGCCAGGAGTTGTTTGCAACGAGCTCGTTGTCTTGTTCGAGGCATCTGACTAATTTTTGTCTTAGGCTTGTGTTCCTGGGAGCCTGGATGACCTTTGACAGAAATTGTGTTGCCGTTAGATCGATTCGTGAGTCCAGGGGGAGAAGGTTTGCCTCCATCAGGAGGTTGAGGACCTTCGTCCACCTCGGGGCACCCAGAATGATCCTGGCAGCTTCATTTTGGACTGTTTCTAATTTGTCTGTGTGCTTTTTCTTTGCAGCAATTAGAGCGACTGAGGCATAGTCCACAATGGGCCGGACAGCATGTACATAGAATGATCTTAGTACTTTGTGTCTGGCCCCTATGCGTCTCCCAGTCATTGCTCTCATGACAGACAGTCTTGCTTTGGTTCGGTCAACCAGGTACTGGACCTCCTTATGGAAGGAGAGGGTCCGGTCTATCCTTACCCCAAGGTATAGGTAGTCCTTGACCCATTCTAATTCCACTCCCTGGATTTTCAGTCTTGTGCCTCGAACTCTCTGTCTTAAAGCCATGGCTTTGGATTTGGCAGCAGAGATCTTTAGTCCCGTCCTACAACACTCCTCTGACACGAGGTCCAGACAACGCTGGGCTTTATTCTGGCTGCGTGGTCCAGTGGAGGTGATAGCGAGATCGTCTGCATACGAGATGATCTGGCACCCCACTGGGAGGTTTATGTTGAGGATACAGGACATTAAAGTGTTGAATAGGGCTGGACTGAGAACCCCACCCTGTGGCGTTCCATTTTCGAGCGGCATGTGCTGCGATAGGTGACCCTGGAATTTGACATTGGCAGTCCTGTTCCTGAAGTAGTCACCTATCCAAGCCAAGAGCTTTCCTCTGATTCCCTTCTGGATCAGGCTTTCCTGAATGGCAAGCGGACTTGCCAGTTCAAAAGCCTTCTCCAGGTCAAGGAATACCACCACAGCTGGGCCCTTGCTGATTGTGCTTAAGAGCGTGGCTAAGCTGTGTGCTGTGCCCATGCCCCTTGTGAACCCGTGAAGGTGTTCGTGCGGGGGTCCCGTTTTCCATTGAAGCCGGTTTAGTACCATCCTCTCAGCCGTCTTGGCCAGGCAGCTGAGCAGAGAGATGGGGCGGTACTTCCCCGGCTCCTTTGGTTTTGGGACGGGAACTATGGTAGCCCTCTTCCAACTCTGGGGTAGAGTGGAAGTTTCCCAGGACTTGTTGATGAGTTGCAAGAGTGCACGCTCACCTGCTAGTCCTAGGTGGGAGATAATGGGGTACGAGATCCCATCAGAGCCCGGGGCTGTGTTGGAACTGGTTTTATAGGCTTTCCTTAGTTCCCTCAGAGAAAAGATAACGTCTGAGTTATCGGGTTCGGCTGCCCTTTCTCTGATCTGAGCGTGTCTGTCTGGCTGTAGACGCTCTTGTCTTGCCCTCAGCTCGGCTGGCAGACTGTTGCTGCTCGTTCTCGCAGAGAACTCGTGCGCCAGTCTGTTAGCCTCTGCTTGGGGGTCGTGATGGGTGCACCTCGGGGCTGAGCGGCTGGTAGCTCGCTTGACCCGTTGCCACAGCTCTGAAAGGGTGGTTTGGTGGTCGAAGGACTCACACCATTCCAGCCACTTTTCTTGCCTGACTCTGTTGGCAGTTTCCTTGGCATCCGTGACAGCTTCCCTTAGGAGGGATAGGTTGTCAGGGGTTCTTTGCCTTCGGAATAGTTTTCGGCACATGTTCACCCTGTGGTTGACCTCCTTGATCTCGTCATTGAAGTACCAGGCGTCTTTGTGACTTCTGGACCCAGGCCGAGTTTTGGGTATGGTCTGTGAGGCTGCTTCATTAATGGCGTTTAGCAGGCTGGCTTCGAGCACTTCCACATTTTCGCTTTGTGGGGGATTGTTGCATCTCAGACAGAGGGCCAAGGCGTTTTGAAACGCCTGCCAGTTGGCCTTGTCTGTTTTCCATCTTGGATTTGGTCTTAGGATTTCGGCTGGGCCAGCATCCATGAGGGTAGTTATAGTGCCGTAATGGTCACTTGTGACGGTCTCATCGACACACCAGCCAATCCTCCCCACCAGAGTCGCAGTGGCCAGGGTGAGGTCTAGGACCCCTCCTCTGACATGCGTTGGCTCTTGGGTGTTGAGGAGAGCGATCTCAGGGAATGTCTCTAGCACGTCGGCTATGTGATAGCCGGCCGCATCCGGTGCCCGGCAGGGAGCCAGGATGGGGTGGTGTGCATTGAAGTCTCCCCCTATGATCACTCGGTCGTGTGCAGCAGAAGCACAGACCTGGCTGATGTCTAAGCTTTTACAGCGTGGCCGGCTGTACACATTGTACAGTTTGAGGGGCCCCCCGGCCAGGTGAACCTCGACGGCAAGGGATTCAACATCATCTCCACAGTGCGATGCATCGGCTATTGCGGAGCAGGGGATTGTTGCTCTCACAAGGGTGATCAAGCCTCTCTTGCCAGGTGTTCGTGGCAGTGTGAAGGCATGGTACCCTGAGAAGCGAACAGTGTCCACTGTTAATGTCTCCTGGAGCATGACAATGTCAATGTTCCTTGATCGCACTACTGCTTGGAGAAAAGCGTTCTTTGCAGAGAAGCTATTGATGTTCCACTGTAGGATGCTTAGATGGTGTGTCATGATGTTACTCAGTGATAGTTACATCAGAGACATCGTCGGAGTCTGACAACTCCATTGCGAGGTCCTCGCTAGTTGAGGGCTCCTCGTCTGTTGTCAGGCTATCCTTGGGTCCACTGGGGGGTGGAGAGCCTTTGGTAGCTCTGACTTTGGTTGGTTCGGCTTTTCTCTCAGGCTTTTTCTTGGCTGGCCTTGCTGGCCTTGCCTGGGCAAGGTCAGCGTGATCTGGCTCTGGCTGCACAGATTCAGCCTGTTTTGGCTCTGCCTGTGAAGGCATGGCCTGGTTTGGAGTGGGGAGGGGAGTCTCGTCCTGGGGTGAGGGTGAGGCTGGTTTTTCTCTAGCCAGCTTTCTTCCCTTCAGGGCTGCGACAGTCTGGGTCATTGCCGTCATGGCGACCGAAACTGCCTTCTCGGCCTCCTCACTCGACCTCCCCAGGGCTGTTGCTACTGCTGTGACAACAGCAGTTAACAGGAGAGTCATATCGTCCTCGTCAAAGAGGAAGGGCAAGGGTAGTCTAGTTTTTTTGTTTTTGTTTTTTTTGCTAGCGAGGATCACGGGAACAAATGTCGGCAACTCCCGTGAAGTATACATAATCACAGTAATAATTAAATATACACAAAGACTATGATGAGCAGAAAAATTGGTAATTATACCTTGAAAGTTCAAAGCTCTGTGGTAATTACCTTAGCAAAACAGAAGACAATGAACGCTGACTTTCCGCGGGATAGTCTCTCAGCTCGCAGGTGATGGCAGGAAGCCTTGTTTGTGGCGTCTAATGACCATGGCTGTTCCTTTCGCACCCTTACTTTATTCACTAACTGGCAACTTTTCCACTGTTAATGACCGGTGGAGAACTGGCGGAGGGATGACTGCATGAAGAGTTCAGACATGATACTTCTTACCACATATATACCTTACATACCTTATGAGTGTCTTAAAATCTTACAAATAACAAACGTGTTTTAAATGACCAAATGTAAATAACAAACACCATGTATTAGATTTGATTCAGTCTGATGGAGATATGCACGGTTCACGTATGTACGATGGCCTACTTATTAGACCTTGCTTCAGGGTATAAGTACAGATGAGGAAATATGCACTTCCGTTACTGTATATTTATCTAGTATATGGCACATTTGCCCTTTTCTAGTACTAATAGTAAAAGCTCTGTATTGATGTTGGTTTCCATAACCTTAAATTACTACTTATTCTCCCTAATTCGAATATAAACGAAACAGGTAATAGGTCTTGTAAGTTGTCATACTATTTATTTTTTCAGCAATGATAACCTTACACAATAATTATTTTACCAGACGGGCGGTCCTTTTCTCAAAACTAATTTTTACTCGGTCTCTCTCGTATTGAGAACAAATAAACAACAACAAAATTGTAAATACGATCAATCAATCTAATTCATAACTTCCAACGGCAAATTAAGAGCAGGAAAATGTCCAGTAAGGAAATGCCCGCTTTGAATAACTGGTTTATATTCATAATATGTGAAAAAAAAAAAATAATAAATGCTACTGAACATCGGCTACCATACATTCATTGTTCATTCCCCAATTGGTTTTCAACCAATGAATAACCGCTCTTGTCTTTGTACATTTGACCTACCCATAAACACACAAACATACAAAAGCACTTAGTCATGACCTCACTCACAATACCCCAAACACAGAACCCTTGTACATTCGACCTTCCCCAAAACGCATGATTCAGTGACACAGCATACACTCTCATGTCCTCTCGCTCTGATTCATTTTCTTTAACGATGGCAGGGATAATCATGGATATAAGGAACCAAAGACATATTGGAAATACTGATTTGGAAGGGAAGTGTGAGAAGCATAAATGAAAGTAAACAAATGCGCTTATCAAATAATTAATTAGTTTTAACCTTCTCCTACAGCATATGTATGCGTTCACTCTGACATAATATAATGAAATTAGATCCCTTATTATCGCTTTTCCCTTTCGATCTCAGCGCGCATGAAGTGGTGACAACTGCCAGACGTACGACGCTTTCCCGCCATTTAACATATTCGAAAATACTCAGAGTCTAGGTTCTAATTAAAGTAAATCAAGTTTTGTTTAAGCCCAAATATATACTTTCTCTCTCTTTTTCCCACACTCTCTCTCTAGTATATAGAACTGAGAGAGATGTATAATAAAACTACTGTGCCTCTACTGTAAAAATGGCCGGGGAAAATAAATTAAAAAAGCTAACCAGGAAGGGGAAATTATGGAAAATTGTGATAAAACTGCATAACAGAAAAAGGGAGTAAACATAGAAAAGGCAAATTAGAAAATGAACAGAGGTGATACCAATGCCATTGTGCGGTACGATATGTTAAACAGTAGCTGGGGATTGCGGGGAGGGTTTCAAGATATTTATTATTATTATTATTATTATTTTTTTTTTAACGAATACCTATCAGGATGGCTGAACAATTTGTTTCGGGGCTGAATTCACAACTAGCCCACTACCAGAACAAAATCTTCGACTTAAAAATTGACTCCAGACATTGGATTTGTTTTAGATACGCATGAGAAAATGTACATCTTAAAGTAACTTTATACCTATTCTGTTTATCATAGTTATCTTACATTGTTTATACCAACACCTTACCGATGCATAGTTTGAAAAAATAAAAGAGATACAATGCGAAGACTAACTTTACGCTTTAGAGATGGTTTCTGGTAATTTGTTTTTCGCGCGAGACCCCCTTTGAACCCGTACCATCAGATTAAGTTTACGTAAAAGTACCCAGGTACTCTATATGTGTTAGCTATGTATATTCTCTTTGGATATTATTGTTATTACTGCATTTAGATATTTTGTCATGCTGCTTGACACATGCTTCTCTTTCCACACACAACAGCACGATGTCCATTGACGAGCAAACTCACCAGACTCACAAACACCTTACACGAATTCTTTGTTGAATGGTAAAACACTCTTCCGTGTGTGTTTTGATTTGTACACCGTCACTTACGAGTGACCTTTACAGACAGAGTTAAGACTCAATGTTGGGAGTCAAGAAATAGCAACATCATTGGCACATTATTACTCTTTTAAAGGAATCAAGACAACTTGGTTGATTGCCCTACATTCCAATAACATTTAGGACCCTATCCTCTTCAGTGAAAACAGTTATATCAAATGGAAGAAAGGATACAGCTCAATTATTACTAGTTATTGTTGGGAAGCTACAAAACATAAACTAAATAAGAAACGTAGCCAGTGTACCACTATCTACCATGATACAACATTTAAGTGTACGAAAAAAAAAAAAAAAAAGTTTCTTTAAAAACTCAAGTAATTCTTCTCATTTACTTTGTTTCTGGCTATTATGCATTCCACCGTGTTTAATAAAGGGTATTTTGCTGCAAATGACTCTCTGTAGACCTCACAGGTACAGGGCTTTCCCATTGTATGTATTCTCATGTGATTTACAAGATGCAAGAGCGAAGGCTTTGTTGCATACATTGCAAGTATATGGCTTAACCCTTATAACTAGAGCTCCCCTTTGCAAATAAGCTTAATGGTAAAACTCATATTTGAAAGATTTTTCTTGTGCAAGTGTGTCTTTTTCATGGACGACTTGTGAATATAACTCTTACTACATGCCTCACAGTTG
>NC_061840.1:26711176-26721176 GCF_019202785.1 Penaeus chinensis
TAAAAGTGTGCATATTTCTATTGATACATATATACATATATATACAAATATATATCTATATATGTATATATATATATCATATATACTGGTAAATTATATGTATATATAACTGTATATAGAACAGAAAATATTGAAAACAAAAAATAGATCCATATATCATGAGATTTATTGGGATTGAATATCCAGCTTCTACATCTTAATAGAACAAATGTCTAATAAAAAAATATTTTGTTTAACCTTAACCCCTTTTACACACTCTGTTTCTCTCTAGTATGCAGTCTACTGTGTTTGGTTAAAGTATAAAGAGCCCTAAATGTTTTATTGCATACCTTACAAGTATAGGGTTTCTCCCCTGTATGTACTCTCATATGTATCCCTAATGTTTGTTTAGTCAAGAAGGCTTTGCTGCATACCTCACAGATAAATGACTTAACTCCTACATGTCTTTGCATGTGCAACTTCAGACTATTTTTCTGAGAGAAACTTTTATGGCAAATCTCACACTTAAAGGGATCCTCTTCTGTATGAATTAACATGTGATCCCTAAGATGTGAATTCTCGAAGAAACTTTTATTACATATCTTACACTTGAAAGGCCTCTCCTTTAGATGTACTCTTCTGATGTGTCCATCAAGATGAGATTTCCTGGAGAATCCTTTACTACATATATCACATACATAAGATCTTTCCCTTGTATGTGTCTTCATGTGGTTACTTATATCAGTTTTCCGAGCAAATGGTGTAGCACATACCTCACACTTAAAAGGTTTCTCCTTTGTATGAACCCTCATGTGTGCCAATAGTCCACGTTTAAAAGGGAATTTCTTACTACACACTTCACAAGTGAAACATTTCCATACTTCAGATTCTTTTTCAGACATCTCTTTACTGCCATCCTTAGCTGTCTGGTTATTATCCGGTGACCACTTGTATTCACATTCCATTCTCCGGTGTATTACCAGCTTCCTGTTGACTGTAAAAGTCTTGTTGCAAGCCTCACACTTATATGGTTTCTCTTTTGTATGGATATCTCTTATGTGGTTATGTAAACGGTATTTTGATGCATATGCTTTACAACATATCTCACATGTGTGAGGTTTATTTGTATCCACTTCATTTTGTTCCACTGTTTTAACTCTTTGAGAACATGGCTTTTGGTATGCTGCCTCTTCCTCTCCTTCCTTGTGCCTGTCTGATATCTGCATGGTATCACAATGATCAGCCACAAGTGGTGTTGTCACTGATGCATCATTACAGTCTTCTATAATTTTATATGAGTTCCTTCCATTTTCTTCTTCTCTGATGCTCTTACTTCCCATAGAAGAAGGATAGTTGTGTTTTAGGTCTGCATCACTCACTTCATAGTCCAAACTTTCTTCCTTAATTTCTAGATCCTGCTCTTCTTTGATTTCCAGATCATTCTCTTCCTGAATTTCCAGATCATTCTCTTTCTTGATCTCTTCCTTAACCTTTTCCTTGATAAGAATTTCTTGATTATATATTTCATCATCACTAGGTGGGGCCAAAGGCATCCACTCAGAGAGGAAACTCATTTTCTTCCTGTAATGTAATGATAATAGTAATGGTAACTTTTCTGGTAATAAAGATAATAGTAAATATAATAGTTACACTGACAGAATTACTTATAGAATATAAGTAATAAGAATATAGTTAAATTACAAACAACACAAAGACTCATCCAGTGAAAATGCATATATATATATATAACTATATACATTATATTATATATATACTAATATATATAAACAAACAATCATATGCATATACAGGGTGATACAAAATTAAACAAAATTACAGGGTGGAATGCTGACATGATAGTGAATACATTACCACATTTGTTTTTTCCCATAAAAAAAATAAAGCATTAATTGCTAACATGAAATAGCTTACGAAGTATAACTGAAAATTTCAAATGAACCCCTTACCCCATCCCCAAGTTGGTCAACTGTCTTACTGCTTAACGATCTCATTCAAGGGATTTAAACTGATTGAACTGATCCTGAAGTTTTTTTTTTTTTTAAGTAATATCAGATAAGACAATAATAACTGACAGCAATATCAGTGTACTGAATTTAATGACACAAAATCATGAAAGCCAATTTCCATACATTTATGAGACGAATCACATTGTACAGTATGACATTAAATGTATGTTTTTCTCCATACATGAATGATGCAGGACAACCACATCAATCTCACACACCAGATAATGAGGAAAATGATCTGGAGGTGGTTGCACAGAATCATATAAACACACACACACACACACACACACACACACATATATATATATATATATATATATATATATATGTGTGTGTGTGTGTGTGTATGTACATTCATGTATAAACTTATAACTGTATATTTCATCAAAATACATATACATATAGGCCTATACTGATATATATGTGAAAATATATATATATATATATATATATATATATATATATATATATATATATATGTACGTCAATATACTCATATATGTATACATACATAAAAATAAATACATACATACAAACATATATAAATATATATATATATATATATTTATATATGTATATATATATTTACATGTATATCTATTTATACAAGTATATATATGTATATATTTTCATATATGTATATATTTATATTTATTTATGTATATTTACATGTATATATATTTATACATGTTTATATGTATATATATTTATATATGTATATTTATATTTATATATGTTTATATATGTATATATATGTATATATATAATATATTCATATATATACTTACACATATATATCAGTATATTAATTCACAACATGTCGTGAATTTCTGTTTGATGTACTATAATTCAGGAATAACTTTGTAAATTAATATTATACTTAGAAAATTGTAACTGCCAACAACTATTTCAATGTGTAAGTCACCTGATTTTGTTATCCTGCTATGGCATTGGCTTAACTGATATTCAATTGATTTAAATTAGATGGAATGTGATGTTCTGCACGAGTGTCAGTGTTTGAAAAGTCATAGTTACCTGTACATATTTTCAAAACGACACTTACTTCTGATCATGTGTGTGAAAATAACTTAACAACATAACTTTGCTTTTTCAAAACTGAAAGCCCTATCTTATACTGATATTTTTTTTTTCATAGAAATTGGCAGTAACTGTTTATATGTTATTTTATTTCAATTATATGCTTAAATTATATAATTATTTTATGTTTTTTCACTTGCATTTTGCATATTTTGTTATTTTTTGTATAATTGTTATTCATGTTTTTGTATTTACAAGCATTTGCCTGTACATATTTAATTTAGAACCCAACATCTGTAATTACTATTGTCTAACTGACTTTCCATTGGTTGTTTATTTGTTTATGACAGTGCTGATGATGGAGGTTTAGTTATACCTTGGAAACGTTCAATAAACATGACATTCTTCACAATTGTATTAGTTACTTATATATACAAATATATACATATATATAAAAATATATATGCATATATGTATATATACACATATATATGCATATATATATACATATATACAAATACAGGGTGATACAGAATTATAGATAAAATTACAGGGTGAAAAGCTGATATGATAGTGAATACATTACTACATATCTTTCTCTCCTCCCCCCCCCCAAAAAAAAATGCACTAATTGCTAATATAGAGTAGCTTACACAACTGAACATTTTAAATGAACCTCTAGCCCCAACCACATCAAACCCATGCCTCAAGTCGGTCAACTGTCTGACCATTAAACAATCTCATTTAAGGGATTTAAACAGACTGAAGCAATCTCGCACACCAGATAATGAAGAAAATTGCTGTTGATTTAGGGTTATCTCAACCAACAGTATGGAGAACACTAAGTGAACAGCTTATGTACCCTTTTCATTTCCAGTAGGTTCAGGCTTTGAATCTTAATGATTATTCAAGGCGACTTAAGTTCTGTCAACAGCTCATGCACGAAGTAGCATGAGACAAGTATATTCCTGGTTATGTATTATTTACAAGTGAGTGTAGTTTCACCAGCCATGGTATGTTCACCACTCACAACTTGCACACCTAGGATGAGAATAATCCTATGTTACCTGGAACCGAGGATATCAGGAAAGGTTTTCAGTTAATATTTGGTGTCGGATACTTGGCGACATGTTTTACACAGTCGTCTGACACATATATGGAGTTTGTACAGGACTCAATACTATTATATTTGGATGATGTCACTTTACAAACACACTGCCAACAATGGATATCTTCAACAATGTTTTTCCTAAGAAATTATGTACCTTGCAGGTGTTAGATTTCATAGTTATATTGATTATAAAAAAAATAAGCAGCATATATTGAATAATTATATATTTTTTACATTCATAATCATCCCTTACTCATGCTTTATCCAATATCAGTAATATCAACATTTTGCATATTCCCTCTGACTTGTTTGGCAATGCAAAAAATCCAGTATAGGTGTTACATCGTGTGGATACACAACCTGGAGTGGAAAGCATATATTAGTGTGTTAGTGTTGGTGTGTGCATGTTACAAATAAAAAATATGAAACTCTGTATACTCTTAGGTGCCACATGCTCAGTGCCAGTGAATTGCCACTGCTCCTCTTGTGCATTTCCCATCACTCACCATCATTCTATGCAGCAATAATAATGACCATCAACTTTATTTGTTTGCAGGTACTCTGATGCCTTTTTTACCTGATTTTTCCACAGATATGTTAAGTAATATTAGTGGAAACATTTCAGCAATAGTTAAAAAATACTTACAAAAAATGAATTTTGCTACTTACAGATACCAAGTTTAGAAGCACTCCTTAGATGGAAACTTTGTATCTAGATTTTGTGGAATCTTGAAGAATCTACTGGAATCAAAGACTATATTAAAACTTCTGGTAATGCAATATTGTATTTAGTTAACTATTTCATGAGAATGCAATCTAACCAATGAATAGGTTTATAAATTAATCAATCTACACTGAACGAAACATGCATTAGCAACTTTTTATACTTAATACAGAGAAAAAATGCAATTATGCATAATCCAGTTTGCTCCATTGACCAATATTGTTTCATATGACTTCAAGAGGCACAAATGAGAGGTTTCACCATTACATTAATTGTCAATATCAAAGTACAGGATATAACATAGCCTAAACAGTTGTTTATATCTCTATCAATAAGATTCTAAATAAAAGATAAGATGTCTCTTTTGACGGTAGTTGTTAAGCAATTTTGAGAGAACTTGGAAGAATAAAAAGGAACTAAAAAAGCTCTTCTCTTGGTAATCCCAATGATACAAACTGACACACGAAGGGGAATACAAATACAAAATTCATTCATTTATCTTTATTCTGCTGGGATAGTAAAACCACATGCCATGTCCACTGAGCTAAGTTTTTGCTAATAATATTATTACTCTAGTTATGGGCAAATTTGTTATGTTCAATGGGTGAAATTGGAAAATTGAGTACCATGTAGTACCAGTTTGCTTTGCATGTGTCTGTAACCTAATTCTTCAATTAGCGCTACAAGTTGTTGGGGTGTGTGGCTCTTGGGGGAGGCAAGACAGACCTTGAGGGGGGCAAACAGAGTCTTGGAGGGGCAACTGCCCCCCCCAGACCCCCATATGACTCCCCTAGGGTGCAGTCCTGTTTGTGATAAATACCACAATTTCAATGCTGATATTCCAAGTCTGTGCCATCAGTCCTACTGAGTATGTCCTGTTTGTGACTAAACATAACGTGTCATGAATTAGGTCACTTTGTGGGTTTTGTCTTTCTTATTTGCTTCAACTCTAATCAACATTACTTGAAAAAAAAAAAAAAAAGTGCGATTCGTTGTGGTTGTTGCCTCTACAAGTCGTTTTCTGATCATTCTATTTTAAAAAAAAAATCATATTAGTGAAGAATATTCATGTTGAATACAACGAATGTCAGGTTTGTTTAGCGCCAGACCGCCGGTGCTATGACATGACGTAACATTTACCACGCCATTGATAGACCTCGTGTACTACACTTTGAGACCGAGTAAAGCAAAACCTAAGTCCTTGAAAATATTTTGAGGCTCTCTAGTAAAGATCTCACACAAATTTCCTGTCTCTGGTAATTTTACCCGTATGAGGATACTGTGGGTACCGTGACGATTTTACTGTCAGAGAACTTTTGCAAATACCGCGCGTGGACTGCCTTAAATAAAATCATTCGATACACTTACCTCTCTAGCCTGGTTGAGAGTACTTGGCAACGCTGAGAGAAGTTACAGGATTATGAACAGGTCCTGTCACACTAACACAGTTTCGCCAATTTCTTTCAGCATTCAAAATGATCCAAGGCTTCAACGCCAGCAGTGAACCACCATTCCTTAGTAACCTGTAACTGCGGCACTGGAATCACACGAGCATCCTCATACATACTAAATGATTTTGATTAAATATTTTACGGAAAGAAGACTACTCTATAGTAAACACACGAACTCGCTGTGTTTTATTTATCATGAAAAACCTGGGCACTATAGATTCTCCGTAGCCCAGAAAGTTAATTAATCGACTGAAGCATCTTTTGCACGCGTCATTAAAAGTTGGTTAAGTTAATCGAGTGTGGCTAGTCACGCGCGACGTTGTCTCGCTCTCTCTCGCGACAGCAAGCATCCTCGCCCGCGCGCTCCCTTCGTCGGGCAATTTGTACCTTCCTGTCACAGCCTTCTCTCACCTACCGGAGACCATCCTTTTATATCATCTCTAGCGGTTTTTATCCTTGATTTTCGTTTTTTTTTTTTTTTTTTTTGTATTTAGTTTGCTCATATGGCTTTTTTTGTTTGTTTTTTTTTGTTCTCGTTTGACTTTGGTTAGCTTACCTTTTTACTTTCTTAATGCCGTGAAGGCAGGCCTAGTTTTAATGATTTATCAGTTTCCTTGTTTTATTCAGTTCTAAATAAACCATATAAATGTTTTAGTGAATAGGATGACCATTTTTACAAACATTATTTAATCTATTATTTTACTCATGTCAATTATTTGATTGTTTTATATGTCTGAGGTATTTTTGACTTGCTTATAGTAGCTGTTGTGATCATACTTTCATATATAATACTATGTTATAGTTACGAGTGCTTTTCTTTCTTCAGGTTTTATGATTTGGTTTTACTTTGCCTTTATACTGCAAGTTTTTTTTTCTGAATTCTATATTGTTTTTTAAAGTAAGGTTTCAACTTATTGTTGACTTTGCTTATTTTGGTTTTCCTTATTTTTTTACTTAATTCTTCAAGATGGTTTAACTTTAGTATTAATTACTTAATTGTGTTGCGGTTTTATTGTGCGAAACCCATACCAAAATAACCTGATGGGGTTATGCCAGGAGTTAAAATAATTTACTTTATTTGCGTGAGGCTCCTCTGGTCATACTGAACAATTTGATACGCCACAATCCAAATCCACAGTACTTGGACAGTTAGACGCAAGACACACTGCCAGGCGTACGAGTCAGTGCGATTATCAGTAAATATGCTGTTTTACATGACAAAATGGCAATTAGCATTCACCTTCTTCAAGTTTCATATTATACGCTGTCGATAAGGAAACGTTAGCTACAGAGGGGGAAAATACATATGCAGTACAAATAAAATTATATAAATGGCTTCAACTATCCTATAAATATTATAAACAACTAAAGTGAAGGTCTCGAACAAAAATGAGATACTAGTAATATCAATTTATTATTCGCGAGTTTTCTCCCAGAGCTCTTTCTCGTGTGTGATCTCAGGGCAAGGGTAGTCTAGTTTTTTTGTTTTTGTTTTTTTCTAGCGAGGATCATGATAACAAATGTCGGCAACTCCCGTGACGTATACTTAATCACAGTAATAATTAAATATATACAAAGACTATGATGAGCAGAAAATTTGGTAATTACACCTTGAAAGTTCAAAGCTATGTGGTAATTACCTTAGCAAAACAGAAGACATTGAACGCTGACTTTCCGCGGGATAGTCTGTCAGCTCGCAGGTGATGGCAGGAAGCTTGGCTTGTGGCGTCGAATGACCATGGTTGTTCCTTCCGCACCATTACTTTATTCACTAACTGGCAACTTTTCCACAGTTAATGACCGGTGGAGAACTGGCGGAGGGATGACTGCATAAAAAGTTCAGAATTAATACTTCTTACCACATGTATACCTTATATACCTTATGAGTGTCTTAAAATCTTACAAATAACAAACACCTTGTATTAGATTTGATTCAGTCTGATGGAGATATGCACGGTTCATGTATGTACGTTGGCCTAGTTATTAGATCTTGCTTCAGGGTATAAGTACAGATGAGGAAATATGCACTTACGTTACTGTATATTCCTCTTATATATGGCACATTTGCCCTTTTCTAGTACTAATAGTAAAAGCTCTGTATTGATGTTGGTTTATATAACCTTAAATAACTACTTATTCTCCCAAATTCGAATATAAACGAAACAGGTAATAGGTCTTGTAAATAGTTATACTATTTATTTTTTCAGCAATGATAACCTTACACAATAACTATTTTACCAGACTGGCAGTACTTTTCTCAAAACTAATTTTTACTCGGTCTCTCTCGTATTGAGAACAAATATACAACAACAAAATTGTAAATGCGATCAATCAATCTAATTCATACCTTTTAACAGCAAATTAAGAACAGGGAAGTGTCTGTGCACGTCAAATCCCCAGTAAGGAAATGCCCGCTTTGAATAACTGGTTTATTCATATTTGTAAAAAAAAAAAAAAAAAAAAAAAAAAAAAAAAAAAAAAATGCTACTGAACATCGGCTACCATACATTCATTGTTCATTCCCCAATTATTTTTCAACAAATGAATAACCGCTCTTGTCTTTGTACATAAGACCTACCCATAAACACACAAACATACAAAAGCACTTAGTCATGACCTCACTCACAATACCCCAAACACATAAGCAACGTCTGTACATTCGATCTTCCCCAAAACGCATGATTCAGCGACACACAGCATACACTCTCATGTCCTCTCGCTCTGATTCATTTTCTTTAACGATGGCGGGGATAATCATGGATATAAGGAACCAAAGATATATTGCAAATACTGATTTGGTAGGGAAGTGTGAGAAGCATAAATTAAAGTAAACAAATGCGCTTCCAAAAGGGGTCTCAGACCAGTTTGCCGTAAATACATTTATCAAATCATTAATTAGTTTAAACCTTCTCCTACAGCATATGTATGCGTTCACTCTGGCATAATATAATGAAATTAGATCCCCTATAGACCTATTATCGCTTTTCCCTTTCGATCTCAGCGCGCGTGAAGTGGTGACAACTGCCAGACGTACGACGCTTTCCCGCCATTTAACATATTTGTGTAAAAGTACCCAGGTACTCTATATGGGTTAGCTATGTATATTCTCTTTGGATATTATTGTTATAACTGCCTTTAGATATTTTGTCTAGCTGCTTGACACATGCTTCTCTTTCCACACACAATAGCGCGATGTCCATTGACGAGCAAACTCAGCAGACTCACAAACACCATACACGAATTCTTTGTTGAATGGTAAAGCACTCTTCCGTGTGTGTTTTAATTTGTACACCGTCACTTACGAGTGACTTTTACAGACAGAGTTAAGACTCAATGTTGGGAGTCAAGAAATAGCAACATCATTGGAACATTATTACTCTTTTAAAGGAATCAAGACAACTTGGTTGATTGCCCTACATTCCAATCACATTTAGGACCTTATCCTCTTCAGTGAAAACAGTTATATCAAATAGAAGAAAGGAAACAGCTTAATTATTGCTAGTTATTGTTGGGAAGCTACAAAACATAAACTAAATAAGAAACGTAGCCAGTGTACCACTATCTACCACTTAGAGATACAACATTTAGGTATCTAAGTGTACGAAAAAAAAAAAAAAAGTTTCTTTAAAAACTCAAGTAATTCTTCTCATTTACTTTGTTTCTGGCTATT
>NC_061840.1:26728676-26733676 GCF_019202785.1 Penaeus chinensis
TTTTATTGGTGTGCGTGTTAGAAATCATTAAACACGATAATTACCTGTTGCGCTCATTATGTCACTTCTGGTTGCTAGTCATTCTTATCATTATTTTTATTATTATCATTATTATTACTATCATTATTATATTTTATAATAGCAATTGATATTATTATTATCATTATCATTACCATTATTATTATTATTATTATTATTATTATTATTATTATTATTATTATTACTATCATTATTATCATAACTATTATTATTATTATCAATGTTATTACTATTATTATCATTAAAATAATTATCATTATTATCATTACTGCCATCATCATTACCGTTATTATTAATATCATTATTATTATTATGGCTTTTGAACCATAACCCTCCTCTGACCCCCCCCCCCCCTTTCTGGTGCGCGTGTTGGGAATCATTAAACACGATAATTACCCGTCACGCTAATTACCCCCACATCCGGTTATTGATTATGCTCTTTTCCTATTCCGTCGCGTCATGTATGTATGTGAGCCAAAATGTCCATTACAATACTGTTTATATATATTCATGTATATATATATATATATATATATATGTGTGTGTGTGTGTGTGTGTGTGTGTGTATTCATGTGTGTGTATATATGTGTATATATGAATAAAAATAGATTAATACATATACATATACATATGTATATATATTCGTATGTATATGTATATGTATATATGATTACATCCAATAAACGAATAAATAAATAAATGTGTACACACACACACACGCGCGTACACACATATGTATATACACACACATCGATATATGCATTCTACTAACACACACGCACGCACACACATATGTATATACACACATCGATCTATACATACAACTAAGATAACGCTTCAACGTGACTTAAATACCTCTTCCACCTTTCCAGCGGCGATTCCTGTGTTCCCTTGCCTCGACAGCAACTTCGCCAGTGCAGGCTCGGGCGTGGACGTCTGTCGGGCAGCTGTCCGCCTCGGGAAATGCCAGCGACTGTCCGTGGCGATCCACTGCTGTCGCTCCTGCTCTGACGCCGGCGAAATTCCTGTCATGGGGGCGCACCGGTTCGTCAATTCCAGCAGGACGCTTTCCCGTGTCTCGGCGGCGAAGCTGATGAGGCCGTGAGGGCGGAGGTGTAAATGTATATATATTGGTATATGTATATGTATGGGTAGATAGAAAGATAGATTGTTATATATATATATTGATATTTATTCATGCATACACATAAACAGATACATATACACTTACGTAAATATATATATATATATATATATATATATATATATATATATATCCCAATGCCGCCGGGGAAAATTAACAAAAAATGCGGAAAATGCTGTGCCCATTTTCTATATTTTTTAGTGAAATGTCTGCCCATAGATGGCTCTGCTAGTGCTTAGCCACAAAGGAGTCAATTAGTAGACCTAGTGACCATACCTGATTTGAATTAGCAGAAAAAACGTATTTTTTACTAGTGCCTATGAATATCGATGGTGTTATTTTTTATTATAAACATTATAATTATTATAATGTTTTTTTTTTTTTTACATTAGTAAGAGCAAAATAAGATAACGTAAAACATTTCGTAAATCAAAGAAAAGGGTGAACGGGCGAGACAGGCAGTACTCGAAATAGCTCATTGGTGACTTAGTACAAGTATAGCCATCTATGAGGAAAAACAATCAAACAAGTACTCACTGTGGGCATAGCACGTGTCTACACGTCGTACCCGTCGGCAAGGGGATATATATGTATATATATAAACATATACATACATATACATATATATACATACATATACATATATATACATACATATACATATATATACATATACATATATATACATACATACATGCACATATATGTATATATACATACATATACATATATATGTATATACATGCAAACATGTATGTATATCTATTTATACACATATGTATACTCGTATACATAAATGCATATATATATATGTGTGCTTATATATACACATGTATGTATATATGTATGTACATATATGTAAAGATGTATATATGTACATGCAGATGTACGTCTATACGTATTCATGTGTGTGTGTGTGTGTGTGTGTGTGCGTGCGTGCGTGCGTGCGTGCGTGCGTGCGTGTGTGCGTGTGTGAGTGTATGCACGCGTGTGCAGCTTAGTCATTCACATCACACTCTTTATACAGCACACCCCACAAGCACACACGTCCGCTCCCCAAACCATAGCAACATCCAAAACGTTTTTCGCCGCCAATTCTCTCCCTGACGAACACTAAAGTCAATGTATTCGTTCACTTATCACTGAAGAGGACGTGTGTTGTTTACGAAACGTTATGGAATAGAGTGAGTTACTACAGTCTTACCCTGACTTTTCCATGTTATTTTGTTTGGATCTTTGCGCGTGACAGTCAGCTGTTTTTTTTTTTTTTTTTTTTTTTAATCAGATAATGTGACAGTTAACCAGAAAGACATTTGGAGAGCTGTAACTCTAGTATTTAATCTGATCTAATTTTAATCAATCTTCATCTCTCTGTTTTGAAAATAATGGGTCTACCTAACATCCCAAGTCCAAGAATATGAGTAAATTCGATGTCTGTTTACATAATTATCACTCCCTTTCTTCTCCTGTAATATTTCAATTAATTATCATTATCCTTTTATGTATTTATTTATTTACTGTGGAATCCCGCTTCAGCAAACAATTTCGGGATGGCTGCCTTTACAAGAAATCAGGGAGGTCATTATCATAATACATCTCTAGTATTATCTGTAACAATGCACAGAAGCATATAGAGCTACGTTATCAATGGTCAGGGATTAATAGTTAAACATTTCCCAGTTTATATAGAGAGCGTAATTGCTTCAAATAAACCTTAAGTTCATTTGGCGACAGTTGCAATTTTGTATTATCAATGATCAGATTTTGAATAAAAATGTCACATTACTACTTCGAAATTGTAAAATTGCACATATAATTGAACGTTGAAATTCTCATGGAATATAAACATGAGTCTGGACTGCTTCACTCTTTATTTCTCAAGGTTGTACTAAAACTGAAGGCGAAAATGCAGCCCAGTGTGCTTCAGTATCATACAGGTGCTGAGAGGCTTAATAGAACCACTAACGAAATAGTGTACGGGTGTACTTTTATTTGTATATGAAAGTATGAAGAGTGATTATTTGAGCGTAGAATAAATAAATGCCATCTCATTGTTTTTCAGTAAATGTAAGAAAAAATAAATACTATACTTTACTGTGTTAGTGGACAATTTCTGGAAAAAAATAAAACCAGGGAATTCACCGAGACCTTGGAACATTTAAACCTAATTTCTTGACAATCCTTTTAAGGGTAAAATATCCCGAGTTTATCACAAGTGTTCTTGACCTTTGACTCATCCTCCCTTTTCCCTCTTATCCTCCTTGTCGTTAAATATTTATCTTATTCCCTATTCTTTCCACTTACCATTTGTCGTTATTCGCTCTCAGCTGTCTCCCCCCCCCCCCCCCATCCTTTCCCTCTTGTCTTCCCCTTCTCTTCCCTTCCCCTTCTCCTCTTTACTTCCTGTCGGCCCCACTTTATTTCCCATCCCTCTCCCTTTCCTTTCACCTACCTCTATTTTTCTCTTTTTTCCACCAAACCCTGTTTTTTTATGATTTTCTTTTTTTGATTGCTTATTGGCTCGGAAAAAAATACAAGAAAAGTCACTCAAAACGAAAATACATTCGGAGCAAAACTTATGGACGATAAAATATAACAGAACAAAATAATAAAAAAAAATCAACAATTCTTTAAATCTATGTTCATTTAGGCTCTTTTACCTCTACCCCTTTACCAGCCGGCCTTCCTTCGCATCTCTTTTCTCTTATCTCTCCTTCTTCACGGATCTTGAGAGGACTCGAAGGAGAACAGACTCAAAGGGCCTCCTTGAGTGAGAGGATAAACAACTCGGTTTGTGAGCGCCGTTTGGTCGTCTGGGCGAAAGCTGTTGCCCTTTTGTTGTGGTTTCAATCTTAAGCTGGTGCGCTTATATATATATATATATATATATATATATATATATATATATATATATATATGTATGTATGTATGTATATGTATATATATAACATATATATAACAAACATATACATGTATAATAAATAAATATATATAATACACACACACATACACAAACGCATACATACATACACACACATACATAAATGCATATATATATATATATACATATATATACATATATATGTATACATATATATATATATATATATATATATATATATATAATATATTTATATGTATGTGTATTGTGTATATATCTTATTGTATATATAGATATATAGATATAGATATATTGTATATAGACAGGCAGAAAGCGACAAAGAGCAGATAGACAGATAGTCATCTATACACAGAGTAATAAAGAAAATCAAAATAAACAAAGGAAAGTAAGTACGAGCGTACTGCGACATCTATTGAGCGACCGCAGCACTTCCTCCAGTTGCTTCGTTGTCTGCGATTCAATGGTTCGAATTCACACCGCGGTTGGGTAAATATATGTGTGTGTGTGTGTGTGTGTGTGTGTGTGTGTGTGTGTGTGTGTGTGTGTGTATGTGTGTGTGTGTGTAAATATGTGTGTATGTGTATATATATATGTATATATGTATATATATCTATATATATGTGTATGTGTGTGCGTGTATGTATGTGTGTGTGCCCATATATATACGTATATGTAAATGTATACATATATATATATATATATATATATGTATGTATGTGTGTGTGTGTACTGTATATATATATATATATATATATATATATAGAGAGAGAGAGAGAGAGAGAGAGAGAGTGTGTATGTATATATATATACATATATATATGCAGTACACACACACACACACACACACACACACACACACACACACACACACACATATATATATATATATATATATATATATATATATAAATATAT
>NC_061840.1:26743676-26766176 GCF_019202785.1 Penaeus chinensis
ATGTCCTTCCAAACCACGCGGTGATAAGACCACGCATTCTGGGGGGATGTTTGTGGTGAGCTGGGATGGTTTAGGATTGAGTGAGATAGACTGGGATAGTTTGGGATGATCTAGGATTGAGTGGGATGGTCTGGGATGGTTTAGGATTGAGTGGGATGGTCTGGGATGGTTTAGGATTGAGTGGGATAGACTGGGATAGTTTAGGATTGAGTGGGATGGTTTAGGGTTGAGTGGGATAGACTGGGATGGTTTAGGATTGAGTGGGATGGTCTGGGATGGTTTAGGATTGAGTGGGATAGACTGGGATAGTTTGGGATGATCTAGGATTGAGTGGGATGGTCTGGGATGGTTTAGGATTGAGTGGGATGGTCTGGGATGGTTTAGGATTGAGTGGGATGGTTTAGGGTTGAGTGGGATAGACTGGGATGATTTAGGATTGGGTGGGATATACTGGGATGATTTAGGATTGAGTGAGATAGACTGGGATGGTTTAGGATTGAGTGGGATAGACTGGGATGGTTTAGGATTGAGTGGGATAGACTGGGATGGTTTAGGATTGAGTGGCATATACTGGGATGGTTTAGGATTGAGTGGGATATACTGGGATGGTTTAGGATTGAGGGAGATAGACTGGGATGGTTTAGGATTGAGTGGAATATACTGGGATGGTTTAGGATTGGGTGGGATATACTGGGATGATTTAGGATTGAGTGAGATAGACTGGGGTGGTTTAGGATTGAGTGGGATAGACTGGGATGGTTTAGGATTGAGTGGGATAGACTGGGATGGTTTAGGATTGAGTGGGATATACTGGGATGGTTTAGGATTGAGTGGGATATACTGGGATGGTTTAGGATTGAGTGGGATATACTGGGATGATTTAGGATTGAGGGAGATAGACTGGGATTGTTTAGGATTGAGTGGGATAGACTGGGATGGTTAAGGATTGAGTGGGATGGTTTAGGATTGAGTGGGATAGACTGGGATGGTTTAGGATTGAGTGGGATAGACTGGGATGGTTTGGGATTGAGTGGGATATACTGGAATGGTTTAGGATTGAGTGGGATAGACTTGGATGGTTTAGGATTAAGTGGGATAGACTGGGATGGTTTAGGATTGAGTGGGATGGTTTAGAATTGAGTGGGATAGAGTGGGATATACTGGGATTGTTTGGGATGATTTAGGATTGAGTGAGATAGACTGGAATGGTTTAGGATTGAGTGGGATAGACTGGGATGGTTTAGGATTGAGTGGAATAGACTGGGATGGTTTAGGATTGAGTGGGATAGACTGGGATGGTTTAGGATTGAGTGGAATAGACGTCGATGATCTGGGATGGTTTAGGATAGAGTGGGATAGAGCAGGATCGACTGGGATGATTTAGGATTGAGTGGGATAGAGTCGGAGGATCTTGGATGGTTTAGGATTGAGTAGGATGGTCTGGGATGGTTTGGGATTGGCTGGGATGGACTGAGGTGGATTGGGATATGCTAGAATGAAATGGAATAGACTGACGAATCGGGATAGACTAGGACGGATTGGGATAGGCCAGGATGGATTGGGATAGGCTGCGATGGATTAGGATAGACTGGGATGGATTGACATAGACTGGGATATACTTGAATTGATTGGATTAGATTCGAAAAGACTGGGATAGATTGGGAACAGACTGGGATGAATTGGGATAAACTTGGTGACTCTGTATATCGTTATCTCTCTGTGTGGACTAGAGGGCTCTGTACGATATCATCTATCTGTCTTTTTACTGTATAAAAGAATTTCAGGGTTATATCTCTCTCCCTCTCCCTCTCTCTCTCTCTCTCTCTCTCTCTCTCTCTCTCTCTCTCTCGCTCTCTCTCTCTCTCCCTCTCCTCTCTCTCTCTCTCTCTCTCTCTCTCTCTCTCTCTCTCGCTCTTTCTCTCTCGTCCTTCCCTTCCCCCTACCTCCTTCCCTCCTTCTCTATCTCTCCCTCCCTTCTTCCCTCCCTCCCTCTTCCCTTCTCTCTCTCTCTCTCCCTCTCCCTCTCCCTCTCCCTCTCCCCCCCCTCCTCTCTCTCTCTCTCTCTCTCTCTCTCTCTCTCTCTCTCTCTCTCTCTCTCTCTCTCTCTCTCTCTCTCTCGCTCTTTCTCTCTCGTCCTTCCCTTCCCCTTACCTCCTTCCCTCCTTCTCTATCTCTCCCTCCCTTCTTCCCTCCCTCCCTCTTCCCTCCTCCCTCCCACTCTCTCCCTCCCCCTTCCTCCTACCCACTCCCTCCCTCCCTCCCTCCCCCTCCCTTCCTTCCTTGCATCCTATTCCTTCCTCTCCCTCTTCTTCTCTCTCCTTCCCTAACCCTCTATCCCTCTGTCTCTCTCCTCACATTATTATTCCTAGCGACGTTGTAAGAGCCATCCACAGTTCCCTCCCTCCCTCCCTCCCTCACCTCTCTCTCTCTCTCTCTCTCTCTCTCTCTCTCTCTCTCTCTCTCTCTCTCTCTCTCTCTCTCTCTCTCTCTCTCTCTCTCTCTCTCCCTCCCTCTCCCTCTCTCTCTCTCTCTCCTTCTCTCGATTTCACCTCACATTATTATTCCTAGCGATGTTAAAAGAACCATCCGCAGTTCCCTCCCTCCCCCCCTCCTTTCTCTCTCTCTCTTTCTCTCTCTCTCTCTCTCTCTCTCTCTCTCTCTCTCTCTCTCTCTCTCTCTCTCTCTCTCTCTCTCTCTCTCTATCTATCTATCTATCTCCCTCTCTCTCCCTCCCTCCCTCCCTCCCTCCCTCCCTCCTCTCTCTCTCTCTCTCTCTCTCTCTCTCTCTCTCTCTCTCTCTCTCCCTCTCTCTCTCCCTCTCTCTCGCTTTCTTTCGCTCTCTCTCCTCACGTTATCATTCCTAGCGATGTTATAAGGACCATCGACCGGGTCCTTTGTAGTGTCGTACATCTGCAGTTGTCCGTCGGTCTTGCCAGGGACGAGGAAGCCCGAGGTCCAGATAACTCCTTCAGCGCCTGCTACAGAGCCTTCGGGAGGAGGATAAGGATGTATAAGGAGGGATGAACAATTTGTGCAAATGGTCCTAAGGAGTGTAATAGGATGAAAATATATATAAATATAAATCTTACGAGGGAGATGGCAAGAATAAAATATAAATATAAATCTTACGATAAACAAACCGAATAAACAAACCGAATTATGGAAATAACAGTGAAAAAAAATTATCAGGAAGATAATGTCATAATTGATTAATGGATGTATGTTCAGTTTTATCAAGAGGATATGATAAAGTCTAATTTGGGAGATAAGATAAGTAAACAATATGCTAAAATGTAAAAAATAAAGTCTATTATATATGGGAGATTATTTGACAAAGGAAGAAAGGTCTTATCTGAGACATTACATGTAAAGCAAAACAGATTATATAGATAATATAATAATAATAAAACAAGTTTTATTTAAAAGATCCCCCCCCCCAAAAAAAAGTATTTACTCTTACTCGAGAGGCAATACGATAAAACTACATCAATTCAGATCTTATTTAGATTATTTTAGATTTTTAATAACAACTTTAAAAATCAGTCTTACTTAAAGGGTGAATTAAAATCAAGTCAATTTTATTCGGGAGACATGATTGAAAAAAATTAATTGATTAAAAATAAAAGTGAAAATGAAAATATATAATATAATTCTTATTTAGGGGATTTTATAATGAAAATAAATAATATCTATCTTAAGAGGGAAGTGATATGATAGACCTATGATAATTATGATAATCTTAATTAGGGACAAAAATAATGAGCATAAGAGCATATCAAGTCAATCTTATTTAGGAGATTTTGTGATTAAAAACTAAAAAAAAAAAACCATATAAAGCCAGCCCTATATATGACAAAAAAAAAAAAGAAAAAAAAAACAGTCTTACTAAGAACAATACGGAAAAATATGTTAAGTCAATCTTATTTAGGAGATTTTGATTAAAAACTGAAACAAAAAAAAAAAAATACATATAAAGTCAGCCATATATATGACAAAAGCAAAAACAAAAAAACATTCTGGTTTTGTGATTAAAAACTAAAAAAACAAACAAAAAAACATATAAAGTCAGCCATACAAAAAAACATTCAGTCTTACTAAGAATACGGAAAAAAAAACAAATCAATCTTTTTGGGGAGATTCTATGACAATTTTTTTTTAATCTGTGTAACTAGGGTGATTCTATGATTATAAAAAAAAATCTTTGTAAGATTATATGATTTTTTAAAAATTCAGTCTTACTAAGAAAACAACAGAACAAAAACACCAATTCAGTCTTAAAACGAAAAACAAACAGACAAACAGTCTTACTAAGAAAACAAAAGAATAAAGACACCAATTCAGTCTTAAACCGAAAAACAAACAAACACGCAAATCAGTCTTTGTAAGAAAACAACAGAACAAAACCACCAATTCAGTCTTAAAACGAAAATCAAACAGACAAACAAACAGTCTTACTAAGAAAACAACATACCAAAACCACCAATTCAGTCTTAAAACGAAAAACGAATAAGCTAATCAGTCTTAGTCAGAAAACAACAGAACAAAACCACCAATTCAGTCTTAAAACGAAAAACGAACCAGCAAATCAGTCTTATTCAGAAAACAACAGAATAAGTCTTAAAACGGAAAAAAAGTCTTACTGGGCAGATAATCAGGGTTGTTGGGCCAGACGGCAGACTGGTCCATGATTTCGATGTTCCACGAGGCGATGTCGTCCAGGAAACGACCCGGGGACTTCATGCGGTAGACTTCATCTTCCTGGCAAAGAGAAGAGAATATTGCTTTTTTTCTTTTCTTCATATTTTTTTTAATTTATATTTTCCTTTCCTTTTTTTGTTTTTGTTCTTTTTTTTTTCTTTTTTTTCTCCTCCTTTTTTTCGTCTTCTTCTCATTCTTCTTTTTCTTCTCCTTTTTTTCTTCTCATTCTTCTTCTTCTTCTTCCCCTTCCCCTTCCCCTTCCCCTTCCCCTTCCCCTTCCCCTTCCCCTTCCCCTTCCCCTTCCCCTTCCCCTTCCCCTTCCCCTTCCCCTTCCTCTTCCTCTTCCTCTTCTTCTTCCTCTTCCTCTTCTCCTTCTTCCTCTCCTTCTTTTTCTTATATTTCCTACTATGCACTGCACACAACAGAGCATTTTTTTAATTTAATCTAATCTAATTTAATTCCTTACTTATTCTGTTTTATTGTTCCATTTCACGTTATTTCGTGTAAGTACGCTCGTCTGCGACTCGTTTATATGCAAATTATTTATTTATAGTTTATATGCAACATTATTCTCATACGATAATGCCGAGGTGTATATACGAGGTGGGAGTTACTCGGTTTCCATTCACGCTACCACTTCTTAGGAATCAACTTGACCGTGAGCCCATTAAGAATAGATTAATATTGGATACAGAGCGACAATACAACAATAATAATAATAATAGTAATAATAATAATATTAGTGATAATGATAATAATAATAATAATAATAATAATAACAATAATAATAATAATGATAATAATAATAATAATAATGATAATAATAATAATGACGATGATAATGATAGTAAATAATAATAATAATAATAATAATAATAATAATAATAATAATAATAATAATAATAATGATAATAATAATAATGATAATAATAATCATACTTACCGAACCCAGAGGATCGAAGCTGGAAATGTAAAGGTTCCATCGATCCATATAATCCAGAGACTCATCCTCGGAGAAATAGAGTTCCATGAAGGCAGCGTGCTGGAGGGAGAAAGGGGAAAGGAAATTGGGTACAGGTGAAAAAAAAAAAAAAACTGTGTGTTTGCGTTCGTTTGTTTAGTTTGTTGTTTGTATGTGTGTGTGTGTGTGTGTTTGTGTGTGTGTGTGTGTGTGTGTGTGTGTGTGTGTGTGTGTGTGTGTTTGTTTGCGTGTGTCTGTGTGTGTCTTTGTGTCCGCGTGAGATTATTCGTGTGCACGCTTTTTTTCATTAATTTCTTACTCCCCAATAGACGTTTTTTTTCTTTTACTCATCACAACATAACCTCCCCCCCTCCCTCCCTTCCTCCCTTCCCTTCCCCTCCGACCAGACTCTTAGAACAATGCCCAACGAACCTTAAGATGAATCTGCCCTAAGAACCGAGGCTGCCACGCTGGTTTCTCGACCTTGCCCGTGCTGTTGGACGGAGCTGCAGCCGCGACCGCGCACGCCAGCAGCGCCACAGCCACACACGGTCTCTGCCACATTCTGGAGAGGAGGATAATGATGGTGATGATTATGATGATGTTGATGTTGATGATGATGATGATGATGGTGGTGGTGATGGTGATGGTGATGGTGATGGTGATGTTGATGTTGATGTTGATGTTGATGTTGATGTTGATGATGATGATGATAATGATAATGATAATGATAATGATGATGATGATGATGATGATGATGATGATGATGATGATGATGATGATGATGGTGATGATGATGGTAAGGATAAGGATAAGGGAAATTATAATAATGATCATGATAACGATAATGATACTACTACTACTTATATAATAATTATAATGATACTACTACTAATATAATAATAATAATGATACTACTACTACTATTATAATAATGGTAATGATACTCATATAATTATCATAATGATCATGATAATGGTAATGATAACAATTATTATCAATATTATTACTGTTATTGTAATAACTATATTAATGATAATAACAGTAATAATAATGATAATAATAATGATAAAAATAATGATAATGATGATGATAATAACAGTAATAATAATGATAATATTAATGATAATAATGATACCAAATAAAAAATAAGAGCTAGAATATTAATAATCATAATAAATAAAATAATTTCAATGATGATAATTGTTACAAAGAAAAAATAACAATAACAATAATGATAATACTACTATTAATAATAATAATAGTGATAGTAACAATAATAATGTTATCATAAATAATTATAATAATAATGGTAATATCAATAACAAAAATAGCAATGATAATGATAGCGATGATAATAATGAAGATGATAATGACGATGATGATAATACTAACAATAATAATAACAATATTGATAATAAAAGTAGCAATAACAATAATTATTACTATAATAATAACAACAACAATATTAATAGTAATAATGATAATGATAATGACAATAATATTAATAATAATAATAATAATGATAGTAATGAAAATAATGATGATGATGATAATAATAATAATATCAATAATAACACCATTGACAGTGATAATGGTGATAATAAAAATACTGATAATAAAAATGATGATAACAATAAGAATAACAACAAAAATAATTATAGTACTTATAATAATAATAATAATAATAATAATAATAATAATAATAATAATAATAATAATATAATAATGATAATTATGATGATAATGATGATAGCGATAATAATAACAATAATAATAACAATGTGATAATAATGATAATGATAATAATAGTAACAATAATAACAGTAATAATGGCAAGAATGACAATAATGATGCTGACAATTATAATGGTAATAATAATGATGATGGGAGTAATACTAATAATGGTAATGGTAATAATAATGATAATAACAATAACAGCAATAACAAGAAGAATAAATATGATAATAATAATAATAATGATGATAATAATAATAATAACAATAATAGTATTGATGATAATGATGATGATGATAATAATGATAATGATAATAATAATGGTGATAATGATAATAATAATGGTGATAATGATAATAATAATGATAACAACATGTTAATACATAATAAATAAATATCGTAAATAATATTACTAGTAATAATAATTATTATTATAATGGTGATAGTAATAATGAAAATAACAATAATGTCAATGATAAAAATTATAATAATGATAATAGTAAAAAATGCTGAGAATAATGTTAATAATAATAATGGTGATGGTAATGATCGTTGTAAAAAGGATGATGCTAATGATGATAATAATGATAATGATAATAATAATAAGTGACAATAATATTTTGTATCACTATTATAGTAATTATGATAATGATGGTAACGACAACATCAATAATAATAACAAAGATGATAATAATAAAACCAAAAACGATCACAGTGCCACTAATAATCACACTAATAACAACAAAGTCTACTAGTATTTTTAGCCAACAGGAAACCAATACTTGCACAGCTCTGAACACGTACTTGCTGTGAAATTCCAACTACAAAAAGTAGTAAATAGCATCGGCTTCCTGTATATATGAACTTGGGGAGACGAGGCGGCCGGGGAGAAGGGGGGGTGGGGTGGCATCAGCTGTTTCGATTGTGATAAAACAGCTGTTCCTTTCGCATGCTCAAGTTTACGTGTTATGGTATGTAGTTGGTCTTTGCTAAGTGTTTGAGTACGGTTGACTCATTCATAAAGATCTATCGAAACGTAATATACAGAATGGTGTGTGTATGAATGTACTGTGTGTGAATGTGTATATATTTGTATGTACACACACACACACACACACACACACACACACACACACACACACACACACACACACACACACACACACACACACACACACACACATCTATTATAACGTTTTCATATTGATTTTTATTTTTCATATTATTACCATCATAATTATTTTGACTGGTTTACATATTGATTCATACATCCATTTTTTAAATTTATCTATTTATCCATTTATCATTCACTACTTATTTCCTTATTTCTGATCCGAATACTTTGGAGTGCGTCATGAGAAACGAACACTTGATAAAAATTTCACATGCCTTTTTCTCACACATGTGTCTAGATATATCATTTCGTATCAACAGAACGCCAATTCAAAATCTGGTAAAACCCATTTCAAACATAAGAGGAAATAAGTTAGGTTGCTAACCATATAAGTAGTGTTTATCTATCTATCTATCTATATATATATATATATATGTATATGTATACATATATACGTATGTTTATGTATATGTGTATGTGTGTATGTGTATCTATCTATCTATCTATCTATCTATCTATCTATCTATCTATATATAGATACTACCTATATTGTTATTAAAAAAAATAGCAACCAAATTTACTTCCCTTTATATTTAAAATGAGTTTTATCAGACTATTAATGGGCGTGCGTGGGAGAGAAAAAACAAACAAACATGTGGAATGCGAGATACATAGCGTCCGTTTCTCATGGCGCACTCCAAAGTGTTCGGATCAGAAATCAATCAATGTAATGATGATAGTAATAATATGAAAAATAAAAATCATCGTGAAAAAGTTATACGGAATAGATATATATATCTGTCCATCCACTTATCTGCCAGTTTATCTGTCTGTCTGTCCTTCTATATATATATTCGTTTATCTATCTCTATTTCTATTTCTCTATCTGTCTATATATCTATCTATCAATCAATCAGTCTATCCGTCCACTAGTTTATTTACCTGTCTATCTATATATATCCCCAGATACCCAGTACATAACATAACCTTCTCTGAAACTGTATGATTATCTGACACAGGTAAAAAAAGAAACTGAAAACCTTTATAAAATTTAGATTAAAAATAGTCACGAATCATAACTGTGACACGCATTTCCCACGTGATAATCTGCTTAGAATGAAAATGAAGTATAGTTTACTTGCTATTGACAACAGGAAATATGGCATTTTTTCGTAGTTTGTAGGCCTACTTGTGAGTGTAAGTATTCAGAGCAGTGTTTCCCAAACTTTTTCTATTCTGTGACCCTCGACCAATGTATGATAATCTCCATGTTCAGTGTCTTGCTTTTCAGATTCAGTTATTGCTAAATATAAATGGTGTAATGGCGTAGCAGCTATAAGACAAGAAGACTTTAAGGAAAGATTCCGATTTATTGATATACGAGAGATAATTATCTGTAGCTACTGTAGCTGAGACAAAATTCAATTTTTAAGTCATGCTCCGTACCCCCCCACCCCCACCCCAACCCCATGCTAGTTGTTGTCGTGGAGAGGCTTGGGAAACGGGGAATGAGGCCCAATGTAGGGAATCACCCTTGTCTTGGACCTTAGCACATGCTTCAAATAATTTCCTCTTTTCTTCTCCACCTTTCCTCTTCTTTTTCCTCTTCATCTCCTTCCTCTGTCCACTTATCCTAGTCGTTAACTCATTTTTAACCCTTTTTTCACCACAATACTTTATCACAGTGCTATTTGACCTCTGACGTCTAGCACATTTATTAGTTATAACCATTAACCATTCCGTATCCCACGGCCCGCAGTTTAAAACATTCCACATAATTTTCACATTAGGAGCGTGATAAAGACTTACTGGGTGAAGCTTCTCCTCTTCCTCTTTCTCATGGTCAAACTTTTCAATAGTAAAATTCGACCTTGAATATAGTCCCGTTGAGCGAATAGATAACCCGATCTGATTAATGTTGATGGATAGATAAATATATATTTTTTATTAGCCATTTAGAACTTCCTTCCATAGTTTCTGTGTTGAAGTTTGAAATAAAGAACGACTTGAAGATGATTTATATCAGTCTTTAGCCTATAATATCAGATAATAACAGGTGTCGTCAGGTGGGACTCGTAGAAAACGGTGTGAGAGAAAGCAGGAACTATTTTAAATATCTTAACCGATATGTTGGCAATATCACGTCACGTTAGAAATTTATTTTCATAGTTTTATCCGCACACTTATACGTACATATGTATATAGACACACTACAGGTGTAAGTACACATATATACATAGATACACAGTAGATGCATAGATTAAAACATATTGTGTACATGTATTTGCATACGCAGACCTCCATAGGCACAAGCATCATTGTGTGTGTGTATGTATATATATATATATATATATATATATATATATATATGTATATATATGTGTGTGTGTGTGTGTGTGTGTGTGTGTGTGTGTGTGTGTGTGATTATCAGCAAAGTTTGGGTTATTATGCATTAAGTTCCAGTGTCTTTGACACCATGTTGTAAAAATACGTTTATTTTGTTATGGCCTTTAAGAATCGTTCATTTCAATTATCTTTCTGTTCTTTAATTCTGTCATTTTTACAGTAATATTCCTCCATTTGGTCTTCCATGATGTCCTTTCTTCCTATAAGATGTTAACTGTGCATATTCCATAAGATTTAACATAATGTAAAATATTTTTTTCGGCTTCAGACTGTACTATTTCTGTTTTCATTTATGCATTACCAAGAATACACTTCGTTGTCACAAGATATGATTTTTCTTTGTACAGTTTAACCCAATTTCAGTTTTCAAGAAACAAATGAAAAGACAAACACACGCACAGGCACGCACACGCACATACACACGCACATGCACCTGCACATGCACACACACACACGCACACATATACGCACGCACGTGCACACACACACACACACACACACACATCGACAAACACATGCCCAAATACACACACCCACATTCGTACTTATACAACTCACACACATACACACGCACACCCACTTATGGTAAATACACACACCCAAACGTATGTATACGAGCATATACGCACACAAGCGTTTACAAACAAGCACATAACACACTCAAATCACCTCCATGCATGGAAAATCACTCAATAACAATGAAAGAATTACAGCAGATCCAAGTAGGGAAAAAAATAACTAATACTAATTCAGTTTTATTTGTCAAAATGTTATTATTTTACAAAGTCTCGTAAAAGGTTTGTATATTTTAACATTAACAGCGCTCTTTTCTTTACTTTCGTTGATTCTGTTCTGCCGATTTCAAATTATCCCAATTTTCGTTGATATCATGTTATTCCTGTTCAAGTGATTCCGAATTATTCCTATTCTTTCGATTCTCAGTTATTCCTAACTTGGCGATTCCAATTTATTTTTGTTCAAGTGAATCAAAATTATTCCTTATCTGACAATTCCAAATTATCCCAATTTTTTTTATTCCATTTTTTTTCTGTTCAAGTGATTCCAAATTACTTACATTCTATAGATTCCAAATTATCCTGATTTTTGTTGATTCCCAATCATTCCCGTTCAAGTGATTCCAAATTATTCATATATTAACTACTCCTCTGATGATTCCAAATAATTCCTGTTTTATTGAATAAAAAAAAAAAAAAAATCTGCTCTCGGGATTTCAATTAATTCCTATCCTGATAAAAGTAAGTTTATCCCTTTTTCGGAACTTGATAAGAAATAATAATTATATATAAATAGATAAACAGGTAAATCAATACGTAATTTACCTAATCAGAAACACCAAAGCATGCGATTAATTATTTATTAATAAAATAAATAATACATTGGGCTTAATTTTTAAAAAATAATAATGAATAAATATAAGAATCAACAAATAAATAATTAATTAACCAAATTATTATTTAAAAAAAACACCAAACATTCAAACGTCGCCTCAAAAACGTATCGCCACAGGAACGTTGCGTCTCAAAAACGTTTCAAGGAGCGTACGTGAAGACAAACAGCTGATTGACCGCGTACCCAGCCACGATGACCTCCTCGTAGCCGTCTCCGTCCAGGTCACCGTGGGCCATCTTACCTGGGGGGAGAGGAAGGGGAAGGGGAAGGGGAAGGCGGTTGGGGTAGGGGAAGGGGAAGGGGGTTGGGGAAGGGGAAGGGGGTTGGGGTTAGGGGAAGGGGAAGGGGGTTGGGGTAAGGGAATGGGGTAGGGGAAAAGGAAGTGGAAGTGGAAGGGGAAGGGGGTAGGGGAAGGGGAAGGATTAGGGGGGATGGAAATGGGAAGGGGAAAGGGAGGGGGAAAGAAACGTGGAAGGGAAAGGGATGGGGAAGGGGAAGAAAAAGGAAAGTGGTAGGGGAAGGGGAAGGGTTAACGGGTAAAGATATATTTTCTTTCTCGTGAGTCAGAATATTCGACCTTATATAGATAAATATATAGATTAACATGAACATTAAAATAATTTATTAAATTGATAAATAGACAAATAGACATATATAGATAGACGGAGATATATACAAATAGACGGATAAACATTTAGGTAAATAAATATATGCTTGATCAGAGAGAGACATGCAGATACAGAGACAGTATATTCTGTTTAAATAGACAGAATGTTAGAAAGACAGAGGTGGACGTAGGTAAATGGATATATAGGTAGATATGTAGACAGGTAAATAAATAGATATATAGACAGGTAAATAAACAGATATATAGACAGGTAAATAAATAGATATATAGACAGGTAAATAAATAAATATATAGACAGATATACTATTTTACTAGATATATAGATACACAAATGGAAGATAGACACAGACAGAGGGACAGATGGATGGATAGGTAGATACGGAGTTTAATACACTGATAAATACATAAGAATATGAGATAGATAGATAGACCAGTGAAAAAATAGATAGAAAGACAGATAGGCATACACACATACGTGTGTGTGTATATATGTGTATATTTATATCAATCTATCTATCTATCTATATATGTAATATACATATAGATAGATAGGTACATAGATAGATAGATTGACAGACAAAGATAGATAGATGGATGGATAGATAGACACACGCGCACACACACACACACTCTCACACACACACACACACACACACACACACACACACACACACACACACACACACACACACACACACACACACACACACACACATATATATATATACATATATATATACATACATAGTTTGATTGATAGATAAACAGACTGACTAATAAAGAGATTTAGACACAGACAGATAAGCCAGACAGATAAATAAAGATACACCCAACTATGTATTAAAAACCGTATATACCAGACAGATAAATAAAGATACACCCAACTATGTATTAAAAACCGTATATACCAGCCAGTTAGACTTCGAACAACCTCCTTCTATCGAACTTACCAACCATGATGTCCTCAGTATCTATGAGTACGTTCTTCTCGTAAACCCAGTTACTTCGATCTTCTGACGTAGGATACAACACGTAGAAGCGACCGTCATCATCTCCAGATAACAGGATGTATGGTTTGTGTGGCCTGGTCGTAGATATTACAATGTTCGTAGGTATTATTGAAGTTTTAGTGTTTTAGTTTCGTTGCTCGTTTTATTGTGAGTTTTATGGGTTTATTTATTGTTGGCAAAAGATACAGTGATGATAGTAGTGAGAGTAACAGTGATAATAATAATAATAATGATTGTGGTGATGATAATGGCAAGATCAATGGAAGCAGTGCAGGCAGTAGTAAATGTGATAATATTGATAACTGCAATAATTACAAACAATGTGATGATAGCTCATTGATCACTGTAATAGTATTGAAAATAAAGAAAATGATGACAATGGTAATAATGGTAATCACCATCATGCTACTTCTACTAGTAATAATAATAATAATAATAATAATAATAATAATAATAATAATAATAATAACAATAATAAAAATTATAATACCAACAATACTAAAAAATATGCAAAAATTAGATATCATCATTAATAATCAAAATACTAAATTACAAACAGGATTTATCTCACTCTCTCTCACTCACCCCCTCTCTCTCTCTCTCTCTCTCTCTCTCTCTCTCTCTCTCTCTCTCTCTCTCTCTCTCCCTCTCTCTCTCCCTCTCTCCCTCTCTCTCTAACTCTCTCCCTCCCACCCCTCTCCCTTTCTCCTTTCTTCCCTCCCACCCCTCTCCCTCTCTCCCACCCCTCTCCCTCTCTCCTTCCCTCCTTCCCACCCCTCTCCCTCTCTCCTTCCCTCCCTCCCACTCCTCTCCCTCTCTCCTTCCCTCCCTTCCACCCCTCTCCCTCTCTTCTTCCCTCCCTCCTACCCTTCTCCCTCTCTCCTTACTTCCCTCCCCCCCCTTTCCCTCTCTCCTTCCCTCCCTCCCACCCCTTTCCCTCTCTCCTTCCCTCCCTCCCCCTCCTCTCCCTCTCTCCTTCCCTCCCTCTCACCCCTCACCCTCTCTCCTTCCCTCCCTCCCACCCCTTTCCCTCTCTCCTTCCCTCCCTCCCACTCCTCTCTCTCTCTCCTTCCCTTCCTCTCACCCCTCTCCCTCTCTCCTTCCCTCCCTCCCACTCCTCTCCCTCTCTCCTTCCCTTCCTCTCACCCCTCACCCTCTCTCCTTCCCTCCCTCCCACCCCTTTCCCTCTCTCCTTCCCTCCCTCCCACCCCTCTCCCTCTCTCCTTCCCTCCCTCCCACCCCTCTCCCTCTCTCCTTCCCTCCCTCCCACCCCTCTCTCTCTCTCCTTCCCTCCCTCCCACTCCTCTCCCTCTCTTCTTCCCTCCCTCTCACCCCTCTCCCTCTCTGCTTCCCTCCCTCCCACCCCTCTCCCTGTCTCCTTTCTTCCCTCCCACCCCTCTCCCTCTCTGCTTCCCTCCCTTCCACCCCTCTCCCTCTCTACTTCCTTCCCTCCTACCCCTCTCCCTCTCTTCTTCCCTCCCTTCCACCCCTCTCCCTCTCTACTTCCCTACCTCCCACCCCTTTCCCTCTCTCCTTCCCTCCGTCCCATTCCTCTCCCTCTCTCCTTCCCTCCGTCCCACCCCTCTCCCCCTTTTCTTCCCTCCCTCCCACCCCTCTCCCTCTCTCCTCCCTTCCCATTCCTCTCCCTCTGCCTCTCACTTACATCCCATCTTCAGCCACATCTTCAGCGTAGGCGGCGTTAGGGTAGTAGACCTTGGGCGTTCCCGGCGACATGGTCTGTCCTCCCGTCACTTGGTTAGGGAGAAAACCGTCGGCGATCTTGAAGTGAGGGAAGTCGTCCGTCCTGAGGTGAAAGGGATGAATGAGGTGAGATAAAAGTGTGTGATGTGTTGGGGTTATGTATTGTGGGGTGACGAAGCAATGGGAGGAATTCGTGGTGTGGAATATAGTGAGGTGATGGAGTGATGTGATGATGCAGAATAAGGTATTGTGAGAGGATGAATCGAGGTGTGGTGTGGAGTGTAGTGATGATGTAGAATGCGTGAGGTGATGAACTGGTGTCCTGATGTATAATGATGTGGCATAAGACGATGTAATAAAATAAAATTAAGCATTTTGAGGTGACGTATTGGTGTAGTGTGGTATAATTAGGTTATAAAATGAGGTGATAAAATGTGATAAAAGAGTGAAGTAGAATGCGGGGATATAAAATGTTGAAATAATGTATTATGGGGTGATGATCTGATGTGATGAACTGGTATTCTGGTATTGTGAAGGATAAGGTGGTATAAAATGATGTAATGAAATCACGTACTGTAGTATAATGAAATGATGTAATGAATCTTATGAAGTAACAAACTAATGTAATGAAATCGTGTAGTGACGTAAACTGAAGTGACAGAAAATGGTGTAATGAACTGGTAAAGTAACGTACAAATGAGACTATATAAATTGGTGCGACGAAATAAAGTCCCAAACCCTACCTGAAATCTTCCGGGAATTCGTACACCGAGACATGGCCGATTCCAAGGTCATTCCTGAATTCCGTGACCAGGAATTCCAGGACTCCATCGCGGTTGAAGTCCTCCACCAAGACGTCAAAAGGCTGGACGTTGGAATTGATGATACGAGACTTCACCTGCGTAGGAAAAGGAAGGAGTTTTAAAGGAATTGGTGTACACATACACAGGTAGATAAATACACACACAGGTAGATATGTACACACACACACACACAGGGAGATAGGTACACACACGCAGGGAGATAAGTACACACACAGGTAGATCAGTACACACACGCAGGGAGATAGATACACATGCAAGTAGATAGGTACAGACACGCAGGGAGATAAGTACACACACAGGTAGATAGGTACATACATGCAAGTAGATAAGTACACACACAGGTAGATAGGTATACAAACGCAGATAGACACACACGAAGTAGATAAGTACCCACATAGATAGACAGGAACACACACGCAGGTAGATAAGTACACACAGGTAGATAAGTACACTCACGCAGGTAGATAGATACACATACAGTTAGATAAGTAGATACACACAGATAGATAGGTACACACACAGGTAGATAAGTACAAACACACATGTAGATACGTACACACGCAGGTAGATAAGTACACGCACGCAGGTAGATAGATAAAATCGTTAGGGTGGTGCATGTGCTATTAGACAACCAGATGTGGAGAACAAATATATGATTAAGAACGAACATCTCTGTTCAAGTGATGTACTTAACTGTCACCGATTATAGCTTTATCAGGAATACTTACAACTCCATATATTTCTGATGAAGATATAGTCGAAACCGGTCAAATAAAACTCTTGGGCTGTGAAGTCATTCATGCTCTGTCAGATTTTCATCTTATATTATCACAGTGGACACTTTAATATCAATATATTAAAGGATACATAATTAGATTGATATATATAGATAGATAGATAGATAGAAAGATAGAGAGTCCGACATAGATATATAGACATATACATAATTATATAGGCAGAGAAAATAATGAATGGAGAGAAAGTAAGCAAGAGTGGGAGGACGAGAGTGAGAAAGAGAGAGAGGGAGAGAGAGAGAGAGAGAGAGCGAGAGAGGAAGATGCTGATGAATACATGGAGAGAATAGGACGAGAAAGAGAGAGAAATAAATCCCGAGAAAGAGAGAGAAAGAAATCCCGAGAAAGAGAGAGCAAATCCAGACATAGAGAGATAATGAATGAAAGTATTCTGAAGAGAGAAAAAACAGAGACCAAACGAAACCAGAAACCGAAAAAAAGTCAAAGGAAAACTTACAAGCCATTATCGCTCTTCATCCAGTAGCTCGAAAACCTCTCGCTGAAGAAAGAAAAAAAAGACATAAACAGACCACAATGATAGAGATAGAGACCACATGAGACGTAAAGAGACCACAAAAAGAAGAGACCCCAAAAGAGGCCAAGAAGAGACCACAAAAGATATAGAGACCAAAGGAAACCACAAAGAAAGACCAAAAGTAACCACAGAGACCAAAAGAAAACACAGACCAAAAGAAACCACAAGAGACCAAAAAAAAAAAAAAAACACAAAGAGAGACTATGAGAATCCACAGAGACAACAAAACCAGAATCCAAAAGGAAAAGCCCACCAGTGTCGGGTCACTCCAATCGTCGACCTCGCTCTCCGTCCAATAGATAGAAATCCTCTCGCTAAAGAACTCGCCAGCGATGATACAGTTGTAGTCTCTCCCGCCGGCGTTGAGGGTCACCATGTCGAAGTGGATGTCTGGCCCGTCGCTGGATATCAGGTGCTCCTTCCACCCCTCGCTGAAACCCGTTCCTTCGTTCTCAAACCACAGAAGGTCGTGACGGGTGGTACCTGGAGACGACGTTGGGGGACTATTGTGTTATGGTTTGGCCGTTGGGTGTTATTATACCGTCCTCATTACCACCATTCGTGTATTTACTAATATAAATAATGATCCTCTATCTCTTTAGACAAAGTATCCTGCCGCTGCCACCATATTGCACCAACCAAGGGGGAACTGGAGGCAAGGCAAGTGACCTAACCGAGGGGGAATTGGAAGCAAGACCACTAACCTATTAGTGGTCTGTGGAATCGCGCTGTGAGGGCGTCTAAATCGCCGTCCAAGTCCATGTCTTTCCAAATCACCCGATGGTAGGCCCACTTCCCCTGTGTTGGGATAATTTTTTGTGTTAGTAAATAGATACACAAATAAATAAAAAGTAAAAATCAAAATACAATACGAAACAAGTAAACATATATATATATGTATATATATATAAATATATATGTATATATATAAATATATATATGTATATATATAAATATATATATGTATATATATAAATATATATATATGTATATATATATGTATATATAAATATATATAAGTATATATATAAATATATATATGTATATATAAATATATATATATGTATATATAAATGTATATATATGTATATGTATAAATATATATATATGTAAATTCATTCTCATTTGTTCAGTGTGGGGAACTACCCCAGTATAATTCATCATTCTTAAAGATATAGGTACAATACATATTAATCATAAAGAGGAAATACTATAGGCCTACATCATCATTGCTAGCGATGTTGTAGGGTCCGTCAGCAGGGTCTTTCGTAGTGTCGTACATCTGCAGTTGCCCGTCAGTCTTGCCAGGCATGAGGAAGCCCGAAGTCCAGATGATGCCCTCGGCGCCTGCTACAGAACCTTTAGGAGAAAGTGAGTTCTGATGTCAAAGAGTTAGGTCCATTTTAATTGATATTATTAGAAGTAGAATTTTGACTAAAATTATTTTAATTATCAGGTGAGCAGTACAATGGAAAGCTCGATCCCCCAAAAATGTCGAGCTTGAGGGAATCCAGAAAGCTCTCTCATTCAAGAAAGCTTAAAAGAAACTGATACGTAATCTGCAGCAATAGATCCTATACTCAGTGCTAGTAAAGTTATATAAAAAAGACATTTGGCAATCTCAGCTCAGTCTTACTGGGGAGATAATCAGGGTTGTTGGGCCACACGGCAGTCTCATCCATGACCTGGATGTTCCACGAGGCGATGTCGTCCAGGAAACGACCCGGGGACTTCATACGGTACTCTACATCCACCTTAAAGGAAAGTTTCACATTTTTCGTTAGATTCTATTATGCACATATGGGTAGACATTCAGACTAATAAGTAGTATTATCTGCAGGTACTATGTAGGTATATTTAAATAATCATGCTCACTTCGCCGAAAGGATCAAAGCTCGAGATGTACAAGTTCCATCGGTCTGCGTAATCCAGGGTGTCATCCTCGGAGAAATATAGTTCCATGAAGGCACCATGCTGGGGGTCAAGGTTGGCCTCGAATCAGTGGAGTTGGGCACTTTCTATCTGTCTTACTCTCTCACTCTCTCTCTGTCTCTTTCTTACTATTTCTCTCTTTCTCACTCTCTCTGATCTCCCTGTGTGTGTGTGTGTGTGTGTGTGTGTGTGTGTGTGTGTGTGTGTGTGTGTGTGTGTGTGTGTGTGTGTGTGTGTGTGCGTGTGTGCGTGCGAGCATGAGAATAAGCGAATGAGTGCCCTAATTAGTACGTGTATTACACACATTCATTTTCTGCATATCAAGGACAAATCACAACTCATCAGCTGACCACGTGTTGTTTTTGTCCCAGTAGTCGAGGTTGCCATCCCGGTTTCTCTATCTGTGTCGTGCTGTTGGACGGAGCTGCGGCCGCCAACGTCACCAACGCCACCGCCACGGACGCCCTTAGCCACAGCCTAAGGACAGAAGCGAATCGCGTCAAACTTGCTTTTAATCTTTAGCTCTTAGGCACCTGGGGGAGAATCATCGTATTATACAATGCTATGTATCATTGTATTATATACTTGTTTTATATCTTAATATATACCATTATATTATAGACCATATATATATATATATACATATTATATATACATATATATAAATATACATATATATATCTTTCCACTTTTTCATATAGCTATAATCCTTACTTTATAACGCTAAAATAATATTCAATACGCAGTCTTCATTCTCCTATTAACAAAAAACAAAGCCAAAATAGAGACTAGTATGATACTGTACCATCGATGTTATCATATCTATAAATCCTATTACATCTGCACTAATGTCACCTATAGTTTCTACAGGCATAAATTCGGCGAGTTTGTTTCTGTCTTCGTGTTTGCTGCCTCACACTTCCGTTCTCTTTGTTCGTAAACTGTTCTTCAAACTTTATCACTTTTCCCTGAATCGTAGTGTTTGTGAACTTTTACTACATCACAAGTTTGCTCTTTTCTAATTCGCTTCGTTATATAGTAACAGGTTTCTCGTTGCTGTATGATAACAAGCTAAAGAAAAAACAGCAATATTATCATTGATAATAATTAATGACGTGTTGATGAATGCTCCGTCTGTGCTCTCACTTAGCCTGTTTTTGATATTGTCGTACGCTGTTGTGCATCGAATGTACTTAAACATTTTCTTTCTTTCGAATTGTAATCGTGTCTGCACTAAATTGGTGTTTTCCACTGACGATTGTTTATTTCTTTAAACATCGTTTTGTTTTATAGTGACACTGTCTGGTACTAGGAAGAGTAATTAATAATAAATACGACAGCGGTACTCAAATACATAAAAAATGATAACCAACGACAACAAAAAATCAATCCAGTAGCACTTCCAAATACTTACATACTGTAGGTCTTCGAACAAAGGCGTCCAGAAACTTCGAACCCAAATACTTATATCTTTCGGGGAAAGGGTGGCAGGGACGGTAGGGGGGGGGGGGTCGGTTTTTGTAATATCATCAAAGGTTGCACAAAGCTCGTACGGCTGCTAGGGTCTCATCGAAGAGAATTAAGCCTACTGATTACGCAATATGTTGACAGATACAGGTTGTTCATATATAAATAGAATGGAATGTGCAGTGGTCCTTTTTGTACGACAAAGCCAATGTAAATATTTCATGACACTTTTTTATTTTTATATATGTATATATTTGTATATGTATGTGTGTATCTATATATATGTGTGTGTATATATATGTGTGTGTGTATGTGTATATATATGTATGTATATATATACATATATATGTATGTATAAATGTATATATAGATATATATTTATTTATTATATATACATGATCCAGTTACATTTCTCATTGGGGCTCTTTCCTTTTCAAATATATATATATATATATATATATATATATATATGTGTGTGTGTGTGTGTGTGTGTGTGTGTGTGTGTGTGTGTGTGTGTATGTGTGTGTGTGTGTGTGTGTTCTGCGTGTGTGTGTGCTTACATTGTTCTATTAATTACTTGTCAATTCCTTGCTCGTCCTATTATCTCCATGTATTCATCAGCATCTTCCTCTCTCTCTCTCTCTCTCTCTTTCTCTCTCTCTCTCTCTCATTCTCTCTCTCTCTCTCTCTCTCTCTCTCTCTCTCTCTCTCTCTCTCTCTCTCTCTCTCACTCTCTCTCTCTCACTCACTCTCTCTGTCTCTCTCTCACTCTCTCTCTCTCTCTCTCTCTCTCTCTCTCTCTCTCTCTCTCTCTCTCTCTCTCTCTCTCTCTCTCTCTCTCTCTCTCCCTCTCTCTCTCTCTCTCTCTCTCTCTCTCTCTCTCTCTCTCTCTCTCTCTCTCTCTCTCTCTCTCTCTCTCTCTCTCTCTCTCTCTCTCTCCCTCGCTTCTTTAACGAGGGAGAGAGAGTATGGGCACTCATCCATTTTCTCTCCTTCCCTTCACCTTTAAGTATCCCTTAAGTCTTATTTATACATAAAATGCCATGGGAAAAATAACAGGTGATGCATATATTTTATCAAGGAGTCTCACGTGCTCATTTCCCATATGGTACGTAGGCTTGTGTATATACTGATGTACGTGTTGTACGTGTAGGAGTAATTAGTCTTTTCAAAGTATCACTTACAGGGCAAAAATACTTACAAGGCAAAATTACTTACAGTGCAAAAAATACTTACAAGATAAAAATACTTTTAAGGCAAAAAAGTATTAATTTCAAGGCAAA
>NC_061840.1:26773676-26778676 GCF_019202785.1 Penaeus chinensis
ATTTTAGGTTAATTACTACTCTCATTAAAGATGTTATTATTACCAATACCATGAGATAATACCATGAAATACCATCAAACAACACACATTCCGTATTTTTATTATGTCATATAACATTGATACAGGGTGTGTAACAACATATTAACTGTGGGGATCTTTATCTCTCTGGACTTAAAGCAAGCGTATAGAAAATAAGCTCTATATTTCATTATTAATACAAATTCAGAGGTAATCAGTAGGGCAAAGAAAATTATATCTCTCTCTCGCTCTCTCTCTTTCTCTCTCTCTATATATATGTATGTATATATGTGCATATATATATACAAATATATATTTACATATACATATATATATATATATATATATATATATATATATATATGCATGTGTGTATATACATATATATATTTACATATATATATATATATATATATATATATGTATATGTATATTATATATATATGTGTATATATCTACATACATACATACATATATATACATATATAGGCATATATATACATACATACACACACACACATACACTCATTTATATTTGTATATGTATTTATATATATTTGTGTGTATATATATATATATATATATATATATATATATAACACATGTGTGTGTATACATACATACACATATATCTATTTATGTATTTATTTTCATTTATTTATTCATTCACACATTTATATAATCTATATACGCCCATCAGATAAGTAATACCTAATTGCCCTATATATCATGATAACAGCAACATCCCAAGTGCAAAGCTCCCTCTACACATTACTACAAGCCTTCACTAAGCCCCATGAACATGTCCACCCGGCGAGGGTAATCGAGAAACCGGTGCGGCCCTACTTCAGGCGTGTGTCCGGCGTCGGTGCACGAGCGACAGCAGTGGTAAGCGACTACTTGAAGGCGGCACTTGTTATAACGGACGGCGAGGCTGCACACATCCATAGAATTCCTGCCGCCCATGAACTGGCTGTCCAGACATTCCGCCATTGATTCTGGGGAAGGGGATGGAGAGGTGTTAAACTATGGAGCTGGCTGGGAGGGGTGGGGCATAGGGGACGTTAGATAGGGGTTGGAGGTCGGGTGAGGGTGGATGGCTGTGTGTTTCGTGTGTTTGTTTCTGTTTCTTTTGGTTTTGATGTCTCTCTATAATCTTTCTCTTTCTCTCTCTCTATCTCTTTCTCTTTCTCTCTCTCTCTCTCTCTCTCTCTCTCTCTCTCTCTCTCTCTCTCTCTCTCTCTCTCTCTCTCTCTCTCTCCCTCTCTCTCTCTCTCTCTCTCTCTCCCTCTCTCTCTCTCTCTCTCTCTCTTTCTCTCTCTGTTTCTCTCTCTCTCTCTCTCTCTCTCCCTCTCCCTCTCCCTCTCCCTCTCCCTCTCCCTCTCCCTCTCCCTCTCTCTCTCCCTCTCCCTCCCTCCCTCTCTCTCGCTCTCACTCACTCCCTCCCTCCCTCCCTCTCTCTCTCTCTCTCTCTCTCTCTCTCTCTCTCTCTCTCTCTCTCTCTCTCTCTCTCTCTCTCGCTCTCTTCCTCTCTCACTCTCTCTCTCTCTCTCACTCTCACTCTCACATAATGACTGATAATAATAATAATGATAATAATGATACTAATGATAATGATGGTAATAATAATAATAAGGCTAATGATAATAGAATAGTATAATAACAATAATGATAATGATTACAATAAGGATAACGGTGATAATAATAATAATAATAATAATAATAATAGTAGTAGTAGTAACAATAATGAAAATGATAATGGTGATAATAATAATAATAATAAGGATAATAATTATGGCAATAACACTAATGATAATAACACTATTATTAACAGTAATAGTAATAATGAAGATTATAATTATGAAATGATAATTATAAAAAAAAATATATCGTTATTATCATCATTGTTATTATGATCAGGATGATGAAGATGATGAATAGTAATATTAATGATAATAATAATGGTGATAATATTGATAATGATAATAATTATAGTAATGATAGTAATATTAATGATAATGAAGATTATGATGACAGTGATGATGATGAAGATAATGATTGGAAAAGACAATGATTATAAGCACAAAGACAATAATGATGGTTAAAATAATAATAATGATAATGATGATAATAATTATAATAATGATAATGGTAATGATACTTATGATGATAATAATGTTAATGTTTATATTGATAACAGTAATAATAATAATGCATATGTTGATTATGAAAATAATAATAATAAAGATAGTGATTATGATAATGATAATAATGATGATAATAATAGAATTAATAGTAAATTAATACATGATTGCGATAATGATAATAACAATAATAACCGTAAAGATAATAATAACACTATTATCAATAACAATAATTATGAGAATAATAATGATAATGATGACAACAAAACAACAACAACGATAGCAATAACAATAATGATAATAAGTCCTCCTGACCTGCTGCCCTGTAATAGCCATTCATTATTTTTAACTAGTGGTCGGGACGCTGGCCGATAACCGATTATCTTGATTGCTGCCTGGGCGTTGGGTAAGTTGTGCATATATTTTCATCACTATGCGCAAGTAATTTTCCCGTGTAACCATATACATAGGTGAATGTATTATAGTGTGGGAATATATATGTGTGTTGTGTGTGTGTGTGTTTGTTTGTGTGTGTGTGTGTGTGTGTGTGTGTGTGTGTGTGTGTGTGTGTGTGTGTGTGTGTGTGTGTGTGTGTGTGTGTGTGTGTGTGTTTGAGTGAGAGAGAGGTGGGGAGAGAGAGAGAGAGAGAGTGGGGGGTGGAGGGAGAGAGGAGGGGGGCAGACAGTCAGAGAATCACTTCCCATTACCTTAGATACATGAAGACATACATATTTATACCATTCACTTTTGAATAACCGTACCATTGCTAGTTCACTTGTTTTTCTGAGGTGAAAGGGTCGTTCGACTTGATACCTGAAAAGAACAATTTGCTGATACCACTTAACGACGTGTCTTGGTAGTTATAAGCCTGTAGTAGTCATTCTTACATTGAAACTGCTGGGTTTTCTTCCATACATAGTTCAAGTTTATTCTGATGATATCATTGTTATCGTTTTCACTATTATTATTTGTTTATCTTTACTTGTTTTAATATGTGATATATCTTTACTTATATTAGTATGTGATATATTTAATGTGATTCATCGTGATTTTCGCAACAATGAAGATAATTGTAACATCATGAAATACATATACATATGGCTATAAAAAAAATGTCCTTTACAGTAACTTACCCAGAAAGAGACTAGCAGAGTAAATTAATATGTAGGCAATCCAAAATTATTCAGTGTAAGTAAAACTACTATCATCAGTAGTGTTATTATTTCTAAAATGATAATAATAATGATGATGATGATTATGATAATAAGATGAAGATATGATCAATTAATAAATAAGAAACATGTTTTAGTGCATTCCGCAAAAACTATATTTATAGTGTGGAAAAAGAGGGAGAGAGAGAGAGAGAGAGGAGAGAGAGAGAGAGAGAGAGAGAGAGAGGGGGGGGGGGGGGGGGGGGGGGAGAGGGAGAGGGAAAGGGCAAGGGCAAGGGCGAGGGCGAGGGCGAAGGCGAGGGCGAGGGCGAGGGCGAGGGAGAGGGAAAGGGAGAGAGAGAGAGAGAGAGAGAGAGAGAGAGAGAGAGAGAGAGAGAGAGAGAGAGAGAGACAGAGACAGAGACAGAGACAGACAGACAGACAGAGAGACAGACAGACAGATAGATAGCCAGAGAGAGAGAGCGAGACAGAGAGACAGACAGACGGATAGACAGCCGGAGAGAGAGAGAGACGGACAGAAAGAGAGACAGACAGATAGACAACCAGAGAGAGAGAGAGAGAGAGACAGACAAACAAACAGACAGACGGACGGACAGCAAGAGACACAGACAGATAGACAGACGGACAGAAAGAGAAACAGACAGACAGACAGCCAGAAAGAGAGAGAGAGGGGGGGTAGACCTGTCACAACCAACGCACCTTGTGTCGTCGGGGCGGACGTCGTCGACGCCCTGGAGGTGGTTTCTCGCGGTTCGCTGTCGCCGCTCAGCCGCTCCGTGAGTCTCTCGAGCGCCGTGAGTCTGTCGGCCAGCATGTCCTCGGCGTCTTCAAGGGCGAGGCTCATTCCCGAGAGGACGCTGCCGTTCTCGTCGACGTCCTCGGAGAGTTCCTGCATCATCTCCTCCAGGCGGTCGAACTGTCCCTCCTTCAGGTCGCAGTTGCTCGCGACCTTGGCCAAGGATTCGTACAGGGGTCGGAGGGAAGACAGAGATCGGAAGGTCCTGCGCGTAAGGTTCAGGACTTCCTTCAGGGACGCGTTGCCCATCTGGTCTCTTAGGCCCTGCAGTTGGTAGTCGAGGCGGCGCGTGTGCTTGGCCAGGTCGTCGCGGGTCACGAAGGACGACAGCTTCTTCTCGAGGGTCTTGGCGGGGGCCGTCGGCGCCTTGGCTCCTGCTCGCGCCGACGAGGTCATCTCTCTCGCCGCCGTCATGAGTCGCGCCTGCACGTGGTCGATGTCCGTTTTCGTCGGCAAGGCTAAGATATTATCTTCCGTCTTTTTCATGAAGAAGTGGATGTTGGCGCCGAAGTCACCGAGGGACTGTAAGAGGGAGGAGATCTGGTCCGAGAAGCCGTCCAGCCGCTTCGTGAGCCTGGCCTCGAAGTCGGCTCCGGCGGCCTGGGCGAGCGCGGCCGGGGGTCTGCAGGCGCTGTCCACCAACATCTCGAGTCGCTTCAGCCGGTCGTTCATCATGTTCTCGTGCCTCTCGAGCAGGGCGTGCGTCACGCTCGTCAGCGTGCGACCGAACTGCATCAGGTACGGCGGGTACGGCGCCTCCTGACCCACGCTCTTCTCCTCTTGCTCGTCCCACAAGGTCTCCAGCGGGCCCAGCACGGACGCCGAGCATATCCCCAGCAGGAGGAGAGTCCCTTGGAGCCAGAGCAGCGT
>NC_061840.1:26803676-26808676 GCF_019202785.1 Penaeus chinensis
ACATTCGCCATATATTATTATTTTTTTAAAGCTGCTTAAGCTGCGGGAAAGGCCCGGCACAGTGCTCTCTCGATTGCCTTATTCATCGTGCATGAAGCATAGAATCGTCCTTGTGATTGTTCACCGGAGGTCATGGTGACGTCTTCGATGTACACGTGCATGTTCATGCCGTGCGGATGGCCTTCCCGCCACATGTTGGAATAGAGGGACACTGGCACTCCGTCCAGGTTGGCCCACTGGCCAGTCTCACGGGAGAAGCCCACCCACATGTAACCGTAGGGCCTGTAGTCCGCTCCTGTTAAGAACGCACCAATGAGATTATAAGATATGTTAATTTGGAACACTTGTTTTAAAAATGGTATTACGACGCATTATCCAATGTACAAAACATTACCATTACCAATCACCAACATGGTCCTGAAATCGAGGCGTTTCATTCACGTACCAACGGTGTCCCAAGCCTCAGCGAAGGCCTCAAGCTGTGTGGTCGTGTCTAAGGAAGCCAAGTCCACACTCCACCCATTGCCGCTCAGCCCAATGCAGATTTCTCTGGCGTCATCCCACGTGATCGGTGTTGCCTCGGAGTCTAAAACATAGAAGCATCCTCCTTCTGCCTCAAAAAAGCTGTCGGGGCACTGGGCACCTGCGGGCAGACGAGAAAGCCGGTCATAGAACAGGGTTTACGCTTTATTAAGCACTAGCTTGTCGAGGTGATAAAGGTGAAGGCATTCTCGTTCCGATATGAAAATGAAACCAGATATCTTGTGTCTTATTTTTAATTTCTTGTAGGAGATGAACTACCAGAGTTCGAAATATATATGTACATATATATACACATATATACATATATATGTATATTTATATATGTATATTTATACATATATATGTGTGTATATACATATGTAACTATATATATATATATACATATATACATATATCTGTATAAATATAGAAAAGCTATGAATGAGAATCAATATCTTCACAATACAAGAGATGTATTTGACCGGTTTCGATGATATATGTGTATATATATCCATATTTGTACATATATACATATATATACATAGTTATATATATATACATATATACATATATATATATATATATACATGTGTGTGTATTTGTGTGTGTGTGTGTGTGTGTGTGTGTGTATATACATATATATATATATATAGAAAAGGTATGAATGAGAATGAATACAAGAGATGTATTTGACTGGTTTCGGTATCTTCTTCAGAAATACATGATATAATAGAAACCGGTCAAGTACATAACTCGTATTGTGAAGATATTCATTCTCATTCATACGGTTTCTACATTTGAAAAAACGAGTACGGTTCATATATATATATATATATATATATACATATGAACTGTATTCATGTGTATATATATATATACATATGAACTGTATTCATGTGTATATATATATATATATATATACATATGAACTGTATTCATGTGTATATATATATATATACATATGAACTGTATTCATGTGTATATATATATATATATATATATATATATATACATATGAACTGTATTCATGTGTATATATATATATATATATATACATATGAACTGTATTCATGTGTATATATACATATATACATATACATACACATCCACATACACAACCATATATGTGTATATATATATTGTATATATATACCTACATATGTATACATTTATATATATATATACATATATATATATGTATATATGTGTGTGTGTATACATGCATGTATGTATATACATGTTTATATACATATGTTTATATTTGTATTTACACATATATACAAGTATAAATATATGTATATATATGTATTTATACACATGTATGCATAGATAAGTAGCTGTATAAATATATATATACATATGATTATATATAAAATTTATCATTATAATTATAATTTATAATTTAGTTATATTCTATTTGTTACAATGGATATTCTTGGTGACATACTGTCTGTTTCACTTTGCTTCTAAGTTAACCCTTGTGTGCAAGGAATGACCGGGGTTACCATCCACTGGTGGCGAGGGATTTGAACGCAGGTCAGCAGGATTGCTAGACGAGATCGCTACCGTTGCACTACATAGCACACACACACACATTATATATATTTATATGTGTGTATAAATTAATATATATATGCAAATATATGAATACATATATATATATATATATATATGTATTTATACAGGTATACATAAATACCTACATATACATGTATACATGTATACAGAAATATATACATATGTATTTATGTATACATGTGTATATATACACATTTATTTATAAATGCACACACACACACACACACACACACACACACACACACACACACACACACACACACACACACACACACACACACACACACATATTACTCACCAACGGTCGCGGCCGCCAGAGCCACGACGAAGAAACCGCTCAGTCCGTTCATGGCGATGTAAGGTGTCGGAAAAAGGGATCTGACCCTTTTTATACCTTAGCTTACACCCCTATCGAATGGCGTTGAATTGCATTGTTTCTATCGCTCATGAAACAGATGACGATAAGGGAACGAAATTAGGCTTACGGGTCATTGTGTGGGAAATTTCTCACTCATATTACCCCAGTGAGAATTAGTTATTTAAGGGTGCCGATTGTTTATTTATCTTCATTAAGGTGATTAGTGAGATTTATTTACGGATAAATCACACACACATACATATATATATACTTATATACCGCGGTTCAGCGCGTTACCACTTGTGCCACAGCGGCGACTTCCCCGACGACACCGTTTGACCTCTTAAGGCATTATATCGTTTTCTGTTGGGGCCATTAGTGTCGTTGTTCAGTGCTTTAAAATAAAGTTTCAGCATAACTAGGGACAATGGGAGAACCCATAGCAACTCCATCGAGTGTACAAACAGCTGTCAAAAGTAAAAACTATATCTTTTGTGACAATGAATGGTGAAAAAACACTACCGTGTAGATACTATGGTAGAAAAACCCACAATGTAAAACTAGATATGAAATGTAAAACAGTTTCGGAATCCACCTGGATTCCATCCGAAACTGTTGTCTCACTTTCAATAAATCTAGTTTTGTGACAATGTTTATATGAGAAATTAACTGTTTCTTTTCTAAAGTAAGTTGTGAAAGGGATTCAGCTGTTGTAGGTAGGTAAGTTATTGCTTTCGAAAACAGTTACGTGAGTTACTCAAGCATTCATTCCCCAGGTAAACTTCAATATAGTTTTTACGAATAACCATACTATCAACACTTTTGCTAAAGAGAGACTATTGCTTCAGACTTATGTCTAAACATTGTATATATGTATAATTGTCCTAGCTGTGCTAATAGGTATATTGAATCAACGACGCGTTGGTTCAAGTATAGAATTCTTGAACATATGGGGAGGTCCATAAAAAAGGTCTACCTCTGAGCAAACCGGCGTTCTCTGCAATTCGCCAACATTCACACATGGAAAACCACCCCAATACTCACAGCGATTTCAAAATTCCGTCCTCATTTGCCAACAGACTCGACCTCCTAATCTCTGGATCTTTGTTCATCCATAATGTGAAGCCAGAGGTAAACAATAACACAACAGCCACACAGCTAATTACGGTGTAGTCCGTAACTACCTGTTTAGTTCTTTATGGTGTTTTACTTGTCTTGTCTCTTGTAAATAATTCCCTTGTTTCGTTCATTTCTCTTTATTTCGCTTATTTTATTATTTCTATAATTTTGAACTATTTTCCTGCCTTTCTGATGTATTTATTTTGTTCGCTCTTTGTATTACTGAAGATAAAGACGGTCGTCTTTTGCTAAATAAAGATGTTCATCACAGCCTTGGTTATCATTTTCATCTTAAAAATTACGCTTCCCCCGTGGCAAGTCTATAGCTATTATATGTATGTATTATATTTTCTTCAGAGTTTTCCCAAATTTGTCCTTGATACATTTTCCATTTTTCCAAGGCTGCAATTTATGAACGGAAAATCAAGACGTGAAAAGGACTGACCTTTTGTCAGTTAATCGCTGAAATGAAAAATATAAATAAATAGGCACAAACACGTTACTTCAGTAATGAATAAAACAAGTTATTCATCAGGAAATGTTCGTTTTCTATGAAGCGAAAACGTTCATTGACAGGGATAACTTGTCTTTATTTAGTTTCAGTAAATATTGTATTAGCATAAGTATCAGACTTCTTATCATGTGTAATTCAACATAATTTTGCTTTACTCATCTATAATAGTAACTCTAATCGTAATATCTAGATTATAGTATTTCTAACAGAAACACCACAATCATATATCCTAGTTTAAAGTATTATAAACACATAAAGTCTGATATGCAGATATAAGTGTCCCTGCAAGGATATTTAATGAAAATAAACAACGTTCACCATATATATACTTTTTATTTATCTATTTATTTCTTTTAAGTTGCTTAAGCTGCGGGGAAAGCCCTGCACACTGCCCTCTCGAGTGTCTCGCTCATCGTGCATGAAGCATAGAATCGTCCTTGTGATTGTTCACCGGAGGTCAAGGTGACGTCCTCGATGTACACGTCCATGTTCATGTCGTGCGGATGGCCTTCCCGCCACATGTTGGAGTAGGTGGACAAGGGAACTCCGTCCAAGTTGGCCCACTGGCCAGTCTCACGGGAGAAGCCCACCCACATGTAACCGTAGGGCCTGTAGTCCGCTCCTGTTAAGAACACATCATGAAGATTATAAGATATAATTAGTATGTTCTTGAAATCGAATGGGTTCTAACTACTTTAGACCCAAAGCAAAATAATAATTCCATTACCACCCACCAACATGGTCCTGAAATCGAGGCGTTTCATTCACGTACCAACGGTGTCCCAAGCCTCAGCGAAGGCCTCAAGCTGTGTGGTCGTGTCCATGGAAGCCAAGTCCACACTCCACCCATTGCCGCTCAGCGTAATGCACATTTCTCTGGCGTCATCCCACGTGATCGGTGTTGCCTCG
>NC_061840.1:26813676-26816176 GCF_019202785.1 Penaeus chinensis
ATTATAAAGCATTGCATATATTATATACATATCTCGAGTTCATTTCCCCGCCGCGGCAGTTACAAAATGCCTGCGCTTCGACTGCAGTCTCACGGTTGATCTCATGACGAGAAAACGGCATATTGCTTTAAAATATCAAACGCAGGTGTTGTCGGGGAAGTGGCACATGCGTTAGTGCGCTGAACCACAGTATTTTCGGATTAACCAAAGTTTATGTATATGGCTACCATTTCATGTGAATATAAATCTTCGAACAGCAAAATCGAATACAGCTCTGTCGATTACTGTTGCCTTGAGGTCGTTGGTATCATCAGTGAGCCTCAAAGACTATCTTCAGTTGTGACGTTAAAGAAACTTTGAGGATTGCGGGTAATTATGGAGTAGGATTTGAGTTTATCATTGTTTATTAGAAGCTGAGTTAATGGTAGTACAGAGATGCCCTGATTAGCTTCAGATCTCTTTTATTCTACTACCTTATCATCGAAAGAAATCAGTGACTGATTTTTTTTTTTTTTTTTTTTGCTTTGATATTTTTCTTAAGCTTTTACTTCTGCCGGAGGTCATGGTCATGTTCATGTCGTGCGGATGACCTTTCCGCCAACTGTTGGAGTAGAGGGACACTGGCACTCCGTCCAGGTTGGCCCACTCGCCGGTCTCACCCATATGTAGCCGTAGGGCCTGTAGTTAGCCCCTGACAGAATCACTTAATAGAGATAACAAGATTTGGAAATTAGAAACACTTGATATTAAGCGGTATAAAGTCAAAGTAAATCCTAACACTCTCTGGTCTCCAGAGGTCTCTTCAAAGCAGCTCCTTACCCGCTGCAGTCCACGCCTCCGCGAAGGCTTCGAGCTGCGCCGTGGAATCCAGAGAAGCCAGGTCCACATTCCAGCCGTTCTCGCTCAGGCCGATGCACGTCTCCCGAGCGTCTTCCCACGTGATGTCCGTCTCGCCGGTGTCTACTACGTGGAAGCAGCCTTCCCCGGCCTCGACGAACGTGGCGGGGCACTGGGCACCTGCGCGTGTATGATTTTGGTTATGGCTTTTGTCTTGGCTGAGATCCAAGTGCTTAACTTTGTGGAAAGAAATATTTAGTTTGAGAGTGTACACAATGTCCACAACATAAGATTACGTTTCAAAGCTTCTTTCGCAATGACTAAATTGTTAAGTCCCTATCACCCTGTCCCTTTAGCCCTTCCAAATAAACACTGCATATGTAAATGGTTTTCTCCTTTGGAAGGGAACAGCCTCTCCCTTGTAAACAGACGTGGCACCATCCGAGAAAGTCCATTCTGCAAGCATGGGCGTGTACATGTCACAAGCACGGCATCTGCCCCACAATCCCCCCAGGGGGTGCTAACAGCCCAGTTTAAAAATACGCTGATCAAGCAGGGTAGGGCAGTGTAGAGTTTTGCTCTCAGGAGGCCCAGCCATTCCTTTTTTATTTTATGTATATCAAAATGGGCATATTATATTGGCTAAATAAACGTCATCAATAGCGACATTAATTTCGAGTTTAAGGCGGCCGCTACCACCCTCGTCTACGAGGCGTTACGGTTGCATGCGATTTAAGCGGAATGCCTGGTTCATGCGGAGACATAAATTACAGAAAATGCAGATAAATATACATAAGTATATGTATACATGTGTGTATATATACTTATGTGTACATTTAAGTACGTATACATACATATTTACATATACATACATATATACTTATACATATGTATATATACATATATATTTACACACATACATATAGAATATGTATGTGTACATATATGTGTGTGCATATAAATATATATATTCATACACATAAGTATGTATATGTGTTCACAGAGAGTTGGGAATCGTGTATTCATTATACATTAAAGGTTAAATGATTTGTACAAGAAATTTAGCCAGGTTATAACTGAAAGTGCCAATAGATGAAAACCACCCCATCAATCACAGCGATTTCAAAATTCAGTCCACGTCTTCCAGCAGACTCGACCTCCTAATCTCTGGATCTTTGTTTATCCATAAGATGAAGCCAGAGCTAAACAATAACACAACAACCACATAGCTATTTACGGTGTAGTCCGTAATTGCCTGTTTAGTTCTTTATGGTGTTTTACTTGTCTTTTCACTGGTTCACACGTCCCTTGTTTCGTTTAATTTTCTCTGTTTCGCTTATTTTTATTTTTATAATTTTGAACAGTTTTTTTCCTGCTTTGGCTGGCTCTAATGTATGTTTGTTCACTCTTTGTATCATTGAAGATGAAAAAGGTCGTCTTTGAAACACTTGGTAAATAAAGATGTTCATCACATCCTTGGTTATCGTTTTCATTATATGTATATATTATATATATATATGTATATGTATAATGTATATATATGTTTATCTATGTATGCACACACACACACACATACATCCACAAACACATACACACAAACGCACACACACAAACACACATATATATATGAATATAAATATATATAATGTGTATATATATATGT
>NC_061840.1:26821176-26828676 GCF_019202785.1 Penaeus chinensis
TCATTTAGATAGGATAGAATGTATCTATGTATCTTTTGTAAAACAAGGGTTTAAATTCCAGTGGGCAGTTCTGTAGCCAGTTCTTTTCATGATAACATAAAAAAGCATTAGCATAACTAGGGCCAATGGGAGAACCCATAACAACTCCATCGATCTGAGTGTATGGACGGTTGTCAAAAGTAAAAACTGAATCTTTTGTGACAATATCTAGAAGAGAAATTAACTTTTTATTTTCTAAAACGAATTGTGAGAGGGATTTAGCTGTTGCATTGTTAGTGATGATTCGTGTGGTCTCTGCAAGCGGGACGTTCGTAAACAAAGACTCGACTTGAAAAGTAGCCATAGTTATGGTGTCCACAAATCTTAAATGACTGATTGCATTCACGAAATACGACGAGTTGGAAATCGTGTATTCATTATACGTTAGATGTTGAGTGATTTATAAAAGAAATCAAGCCAGGTTATAATTGAAAGTGCCAACAGATGAAAACCACCCCTACATAGCGATTCAAAAAAATCTGTCCACATCTTCTAACTGACTCGACCTCCTAATCTCTGGATCTTTGTTTATCCATAAGATGAAGCCAGAGCTAAACAATAACACAACAGCCACACAGCTATTTACGGTGTAGTCCTGTGACCGTACTACCTTGTTATATACGTTACTAATTGTTTCGTTTAATTTTCTCTTTGTTTCGCTTATTTTGAATTTTATAATATTGAACAGTTTTCCTGCCTTGTCTGGCTCTAATATATTTTTGTTCGTTCTTAGTAGCACTGAAGAGAAGACAGACAGTTGGAAACGAATGCCAAATAAAGATGTTCATCACATTCTTGTGTATCATTTTCATTATATATATATATATATATATATTATATATATAAAATATATATATATTTATCTATGTATGCGCGCACACACACACACACACACACACACACACACAAAAGGGGTGAACAGAGTGTCATGGAGAAGATAGATGTCAAAAGGGACCCGTCGTAGGACACAGCACAAGATATATATATACATAAATACATATTTGTATGTATATTTATACATATGCATGTATGTATATATACATATATATGTGTATATATAGATATAAATATACATAGGTATTTTTATATATACATATACATACATATACACACATGCATGTATATTTATGTACACACATTTTTTTTTATTTTTTTATTTTTATGAGAGAGAGAATAGAAAGACAGTTTTTGGATTGCCAGTTCCGATGACCTAAAGCCAAACAGGAAGTAAACTCACCGACAGTCCCGGCCACGGCTAAAGCTACGAGTAAACTTCCCAGGCGATACATGGCGACTTGTGAGTGTTAGTTTCGAAGTTACAACGCCTTTTATACTGACAGGAGACCTCGAGCATGTTGAATTATCTTGTACGACCCTTTTTTATGTCTTGGGAAAAACGTTGATAGTGACTGAAGTTCATTCCTCTTTTTTCAATCAAGAAAACATAAGAATGTAGCTGTGGGAAAAAGACAACTGCCAACTTGAATGATGATTTCCTAATGAATCCGGTCATGCTTCCACGGGAATAATGATCTTAGTAGTGTTTTGATCATTGGGTTTGTACAGAGACGAATCCGACGATTTTTTAGATAACTGTGTATGGAGTATTTTAGTTTGGAAATTGTTTGCCTAAATTTGAGTAACTGAGTCAGTTTTATTGCAAAAATAACTTGAAAAATCCTCTGAGTGCGAGAGGCTGGAATAAATGCGACCAGAATTTATTACTAGAGATATCAATTGTTAACTGACAGCTGCGTCTGCAGTTACCAGAGGTGAACGAATTAAGTACACATGTGCACACACCAATATATATATATATATATATTATAATTCTTGTAGTTTCGTTTGTCCACCCCCCACACTTTACGCCTGAAATAATGTTCCACTTGACTGAAAGCTGCAAGTTCTCTTCATTATTAGGTCGGCTGCCTGGAATCATGCTCCTTGTGACTGCGGACTTGAAGTCATTTCATGCTGGTGTAAAATATGTTGAAAATTAACAGTTTAGATATTAAAGAATAACATGCACCTGCACCTATTACGAATGAGAATCTTAATCTAATTGTGATGATATTATCATTATATATCATTATATATTATTATCATTATCATTATTATTGTTGTTATAGCTGTTACTACCATTATTACATAAATATTCGAGGCACGTACACTGCATTGAAGTAATAAGACCGTCAGTTAATGTACATATATTATTTACAAGACTATCCGAGAAGGGAGTTTAAAATGGAAGGTAGGAGGGGAATGGGAAAGGAAGGTGGGGAGAGATAAGGGGAGGGAAGGGAGAAACAGAGGGAAAACGTGGGGGGGACTTAAAGAGGAAAAAGGGGATGGGTAAGGGGAAGAGAGAGTGAGTCAGAGAAAAAATGAGGGTTTAAAGTGGGAGAGGAGGATGGAAAGGAAATAGAAAGTCGTCGGTGGTTTTCACTCTACTCCGAGCTCCACACCTGAACACATTGTAAGTTCATTTATATTTCTTGTGTTCCTTGTATATAATCAACGACTGGTGAATTGTTATATGAAAGTTACATGAGGAATATAACTAATTTCCACTGGTGGTTGCCACTCTTCTCCGAACTCCACACCTGAACACATTGTCAGTTGATGTATTTTTCTTGTATTTCTTGTATATAATCATCATCATCATCATTATGGAGCTAACGCCGGCAGGGGCGCATAGCCGCATCCACCCTCCGCTTCCACCTACGAGGATCCCTCATGGCGAGCCGCCAGGCAGGGGCCCGGCCCATCTCTAGTTCCTCACGACAGGTTTGATTAATTTGCCCAAGCCACGACCTTCTCGGTCGTCCCACAGGCCTCCTCCACCCAGGGTTGTCTCGGACAGAGACAACCTGATGGGCGGGATCATCCTGTGGGAGTCGCGCCAAGTGGCCATATAGCCTGAGTTGGCGATCACGGATTGTGCAAGTAACAGGTCCTGTACCGGTCTCACGGTGCAGCCGTTGGTTGGACACATGGTCCCGCCAACTGTGCCCCATGATCCGGCGAAAGGATCTGTTACAAAAGGCGTCAAGACGAGATTCCAGAGCACAAGATAGTGTCCAAGTTTCACTACCATAGAGTAAAACTGGCAGTATCAGGGCCTTGAAAACAAGCAACTTGGTCCTTCTGCACAAGTACCGACATCTCCAAATACTCTTGTCGAGATTTCATGACCCCTGCTGCCAGGCCAATCCGTCTACTGACTTCTTGGTCTGACAGCCCAGAGTCGTGAACTGCACTACCGAGGTATATAAAGCTCTTTGTGACTTCGATGTTTTCCCCGCAGGGGAAAACACAGGGTCTCCTAGTACAGGGTCTCCTAGCAGGCCCCCAAAATCCTGGATCTTGGTCTTGTTCCAGGAGACCTCAAGCCCCAGGGGCTTCGCTTCATTGCTAAATGCATCAAGAGCCGCCACAAGGGTTTCCAGAGATTCAGAGAGTACGGCAACATCATCGGCAAAGTCAAGGTCTGTAACCTTGATATTGCCCAGAGTTGCTCCACAGTGACTTTGGACAGTAGCTCTACCCAGTATCCAATCCATGCAAGTGTTGAAAAGTGTTGGTGCAAGAACACAGCCTTGCCTCACCCCTGAACTAATAGGGAAGAAGCTCGACAGGCCCCCACCACACTTTACAGCACTTTCAGTGACTGTATACAGGTTTGCTATTAGACCAATAATCCTTATTGGAATTCCTCTTAGTCTCAGGATCTCCCAGAGAGATTCGCGATGCACCGTGTCAAACGCCTTCTTGAGATCGATGTAGGCTGCGAGCAGCCCACGTCCGAACTCACGACGGCGCTCTATAATGATTCGAAGCGCCAGGATGCGGTCTATTGTGGACTTACCAGGAGTGAAACCAGATTGCTCCGGTCTTTGGTGCCTCAACAGGTGGTCCCTGATACGTCTCAGTAAGATGTGTGTGATTACCTTGCCTGGTACACTGAGTAGTGTAATGCCTCGGTGATTGCTGCAGTCCCACCGATCCCCTTTCCCCTTCCAGAGAGGGATGACCACACCCCTCTGCAGGTCAGGGGGAAAGGTACCAGTCTGCCAGATGGCAGACAGGACTGCATGCAAGCCCCTTGCCATAGGTTCTCCACCAGCCTTTAACAGTTCAGCTGGGATGCCACAGACACCTGCTGCTTTACCACTCTTCAGCTTGGAGATCGCCCCCCTGATTTCGGTCAGGGAGGGTGGATCCTCGCTGATGGGTGGATCTGGCAGAGGAGTCTCAACATTACCCGCATCCATGTTAACTGTTGGTGGATCAACCTTATACAACTGCTCAAAATACTCAGCCCAATGCACATGCACCCCATCAGGATCTGAGATTATCTGGCCACTTGCTGAGCGGACTGCAGCCGTCTGTGAGGGAGACTTGGAGTTCAGCTTTCTCAGAGCTTGGTAGGCAGGACGAAGGTCATTTACAAGGAAATGGCTTTCGACCTCCTCTGCAAGACTACTGATAAACTGTTCCTTATCCCTTCTCAACAGTGACCTAGTCCTGCGCACCAGAGAGCGGTGCAAAGTGCGATCTCCTGACAGTCGAGCCACACGACAAGCATCTGTGGCTTCCAGCGTCTCCTGCGAGATGGAATTCTGTCTTGTTCTTGGGCGTTCACCAATGGATTCCTGAGCTGCATCAAGCGTTTCACGCTTGAAGGTATCCCACATAAGAACAGGGTCTGTCTGGCCCTCGAGTGCTGTGAGACGACCAGAGATAGCCTCGGCAAACCCCCTGGTACACTCGTCCTCCCTCAATCTGTCCAAATTAAACACCCTAGGGTGTTCATTTGGGCGACGGGGGGTTCTAAAGTGGACCCGGAGAGTAGCCACTACTATTCTATGGTCAGTTCCACAGAACTCAGCGCTTCGATATACCCTGCAGTTCTGGAGGATCCTCCATCGAGTGCTAACGAGGATGTGGTCGATCTCCTTGGCCACTCTTCCTGTATCGCTGTACCAAGTCCAATATAATCAACGACTAGTGAATTGTGATTTGAAAGTTACATGAGGAATCTAACTAATTTACATTAACTTGAACTATTTGTTGCAGCCTTCATTTGAAGTGAGTGTAATACTGATAGCTGCAGCCCGCTTCACCTGTTTTTTTGCTTGGCTATCCTACCCCGGGTGCGTGCATGACAGTTTTGGCCTGGACGCTTCACTGATGGCGCACTGACGAATGCTTACCAATTACCTTTATGTTTATCAGTGTGTTCATGTGTATGAGATTACGTATATTCCGATTAATATAACTATAAAAGTGCAATATTATCTCTAATATGCCCGAGATAATCTATATCCCAGAGGATACCCTAAAATGTATTTATAATTATAAATACATGCACATACGTACATGCGTGAGTGTTGTCGTAGTCGTATAGTTGATAACTACATATAATAAAACAGAGAGATGGACCTCTCTCGTTACTTCTCATCAGTTCATAGGTCGAACTATTTAGTTACAGTAGGCTCTAGTTTCTGATGAATTGAAATCAAATGACAATATGATTTACACAGTGTATTTATTCAAGTCCTAATTAGGCCGGGAAAGCCCTACACAGCGCCCTCTGAAGAGCGTCCTGCATCGTGCACGAGGCGTAGAAGCGTCCTCGAGACTCACTGCCGGAGGTCATGGTCACGTCCTCGATGTAGACGTACATGTTCATGTCGTGCGGATGACCTTCCCGCCACATGTTGGAGTAGAGGGACACTGGCACTCCGTCCAGGTTGGCCCACTCGCCAGTCTCACGGGTGAAGCCCACCCACATGTAGCCGTAGGGCCTGTAATCCGCCCCTGTCATAATCACATAATAGAGATTACAAGATTAGTAAATTAGGAACACTTGATATTATGCGGTATAAAGTCAAAGTAAATCCTAAAACTCTCAGGTCTCCAGAGATGTCTTAATAACAGCTCCTTACCCGCTGTAGCCCACGCCTCCGCGAAGGCTTCGAGCTGCGCCGTGGAATCCAGAGAAGCCAGGTCCACATTCCAGCCGTTCTCGCTCAGGCCGATGCACGTCTCCCGAGCGTCTTCCCACGTGATGTCCGTCTCACCGGTGTCTACGACGTGGAAGCAGCCTCCCCCGGCCTCGAAGAACGTGGCGGGGCACTGGGCACCTGCATGTGTTTGATGGTTTTATTTTTATTATTCAGAATAATATCCATTATTTTTCTAAAGACAAATTATTATCCTCTGGTGGTATAAATTGCCCATTCATCGATCAGTACAGTAGAAAAAACAAGTGCAACTAAGAATGTGTCATTTAATACATCGTTCGAAGAAAATTCAAAACAACTCACGAGCTGAAAAAGCCCTGTACTAACCGACAGTCACAGCTACTGCAGCCAGGAGCAAGGTCTTCAGACGGTACATGATGACGTGTGTGCAACATCCAAACTAACGTGGGATTTTATAACGCAAGCATCCTTGCCAGATAGTATTTTTGCAAAGATATTTTTGGGCTATCGCTGTCCTCGAGTTCTTTTTCTCTTAATCATGGAGGGAAGGGTATTGTGAAATCGAAATTCTCACCTTTTTGTAATACTCCGTATCAGATAGGTTAGTCAATGCAAGTGGGTTTGATCTGTGGTGGTTTTTCTTCTCTTATTCATATTACTGATTGAAATAAAAACATTTCTAGGTATAACAAGGAGAGTAATCATAGTTACATTTTCGTTAAGAGAATGATAATAGTCATGGTGAAAATAGCAATACAAATGATGCAAATAGTGATAATGATTATAGAAATGTAGCAGATATGTCGTGGCAGATATATCAATAGAAATTGAGAGGATAATAATCATGACAATGATGATAGTAGAATGAATTAAACCAGCGCTTACGGAATTATAAAGATAATGGTGAGAGTAATGATAGATATGGTGATACGAATGAAAATTAGCAGTAGGAACATTAATGATCATTTTAGAAACCTTATACAGTAACTGTGTCTTTCATATTATATTAAATGTATATTGTATATTGTGATATATTAAATAACCTTTGAGAACCGAATTGTTGCGATTGTTCATCATAATGATGATAACAAGGATAATAATAGTAGTAATGATGATAATGATGATAAGGATAATGGTGATGATAGTAATGAAAATAGTTATGATAAGAGTACTGAGAAACAAGGTTATTAATGATAATGGTATTGATATTAATAGTGATAGTAAATACTGATGACAACTTTAGTAATGATAATACTAATACTAGCAAAATTGATAATAATAATAAGATAATACTAGTATCAAGTGATAAGGATAATCATCATCATCACTATCATTGTCATTATCATTAATACTAACACGCATTAAAACATGTATTAGAATATCAAAATATTGAAAACTCAAAGTTTAAAAACATTTATACAAAACATTAAACAAAATTATCATTGTTAGTGCCATTACTACCACTGTTATT
>NC_061840.1:26831176-26833676 GCF_019202785.1 Penaeus chinensis
TTATTGTTATTTTCATTATGAATTACTGTTTCTATTGTTTTTATTGTGAATTATTGTTATTGTGATTATTATTATTATTATAGTTATTATGGATTATTGTTTTAATATGAATTATTATTATTGCTATTATTATTATTATTACTATTACTATTATTATTGTTGTTGTTTTGTTGTTTTTATTATTTATTATTTATTATTCGTTATTTATCAGTAATTTTTATTATGATCATTTATTATCATCTATTATTATGATTATTTATCATAATCAATTATTATCATTATTAGGTACTTTATTATGTAAGCAAAATCAATTTACCTTTTACATCGATATATAAATTCATATAAATCCACATGCATTCTTTTTTTTTGGGGGGGAGGGGAACGAGAGAGCTTGCTTAACTACAATCAGTGTGAATTACAGTTAACAAGATCATATCCAGACTCGCCTTTTGTATCGTGAAAATAGCTTCCTTATAAGATGGCAGTTTGTCCACCAAGTCGTCGTACTTTGGAGGGAGGTCCTAAGTAGTCGGCTATAGAGAAAAGCAAAACGCACTTAGAATTAAATCGTTAATTTGAGGTAATGATGAAAAGTTCCTTTTGAAAGTGGAGCACATGTTATATGACATTAGATATGAAATTAGTCTCATTATTACTAATGTTCGAAGGAAAAAAAAATGACAAAAACCTAGTATATTTATGCTTATTTTTTATTATGATGTGCCATGTACGACCGTAAGGTGTGCATGCTAGCCATCATTAATGATTCCGGTTATTGATTACGTCATGGTCATTGGTTACGTCATTAACCTACTTTCACACTCATGTACATACGTGAGCTGAGTAGGTCTGTTCATCCTATGATAATCCCTTCAATTATACCTACTTTCTATTATGATGCGCCATGTACGACCGTAAGATGTGCATGCTAGCCATCATTAATGATTCCGGTTATTGATTACATTATTACCCTACATTCACACTCATGTATGTACTCATCCATAGTCTACTTATATACATCATTGCTTTAATAAGTTATCAGCCGATGTATTACTAAATATATTTTTAAACGAATCGAACTATATAATATAGATAGTCTATTACCTCTAACGTTAACATATTATAATAGTTTTGCTTTTGTTTATTTCCGACTACTGAGGACCTCCCTGCAAAATATTTTCGCCACAAAAGATATTTGAAAAGACGTAGGAAACAAAAAATATTTACCAAAGACAAGATAAACGAGAAGAAAGACAACGAATTAGGAAAGAAAATGTAAAAACAAATATTCTACTATCAACAGAAATCCCAAATATTAAAAAAATGGTAAAGTCAAGTGCGGCCTATGAACTGACCCGTTGGGGCCCGGGCACTTGTAAAAGGATCGGTGTCAACTTCTAAAATAATAATAATAATAATAATAATAATAATAATAATAATGATAAAATAATATAAAGTAAATAAACTGTGTACATATGGCCTATATGTAATGGATGACAAGAGTGTGTTGGATTTTACTTAATTATTATTCATACATAATTTAAGCTATATTTCATGACTTATTCAGCAATTGTTTTATGAAGATAGTAATTGAATTTATTACATAACATATTACTTATTTACTAAATTTCCAAGATATTAATTTATATCTAGTGGAGCCAAAATTAATATTTAACATTACTGATGACCAAATAACGATGAAAAAAATGTTTTTTTTTTATAAGAAAAGATGTCTAGGTATTAAGAATGCTGCTAAATTCTAGTATGCAAATCGTAATAATAAACAATTACTAATAATTGCAACATTCACAATAGCAGAAGAAATAGTTTATTTGACAGATTTTACTGACAGAATAATTATGGTTATTGCAAAAATTCACAGAAAGTGGGAACGGAAAATGCAAACGAGCATGCAAATAAAAATGATGAACCTTTCGGTAATTTTGATGATATACTAGTAGACCGGGAGCCGAGATGGGTCAGCCTAGCTAAAAAGGTTACCAATTCTAACCCACATAGCAATGGTCCTTGTGCTTGCCCATGTATGAAAATGTTAACGGTTTGGTCTGTAAAAATGGTTAAAGTTATACTCATTGCCATAAAAAGATGCCACTCGCACCATATTTCTCAACTAAAACAGTTTTTACAGACCAAACCGTTAACATTAGCCAAATGTTTTCGGAATATAAGTTGATTGTCTTGTCCATTGGAATCATTTGCGACCATCATGTCATCTCTGCTGTGATGTTCAGATCAGACCCAAAGTCTGGGCCTTAATAAATGCTATGGGGCTACAACTTTGACATGACCTCATGACCTTGTCCACCACTGCAGGCCCGGCAGACTTTTATTTTCATACATGGGCAAGCACAAGGACCATTGCTATGTGGGTTAGAATTGGTAGCCTTTTTAGCTAGGCTGACCCCTCTGGGCTCCCGCTCTATAGCTTTACTTAAGTATGTATTGACAATACAGACACATTGCAATCGAAAAGACCTTT
>NC_061840.1:26841176-26866176 GCF_019202785.1 Penaeus chinensis
GGTAGGTGGCGCTGAAGCTGGCAATCTGAAATGGTAAAAAGGGTCAGTTTTGCTCGGCCAGATACAACAAAAATAGTCATGTCAATTCACGAAACAGCAGCAATAATGGATGGAAGAGTGTGTGTGCTTTTGTGTGTATGTGTTGTATTGTTTGTTTGTTTGTTTGTTTTGTTGTTTGTGTGTGGGTGTGTTTCTTTGTGTGTGTGCGTTTTTTTGTGTGTGTTTATTTGTTTGTGTGTGTGTGTTTGTGTTTGTGTTTTTGTTTGTGTTTGTGTGTGTTTGTGTGTGTGTGTGTGTTTGTTTGTGTGTGTGTGTGTGTGTCTGTGTGTGTGTGTGTGTGTGTGTGTGTGTGTCTGTGTGTGTGTGTGTGTGTGTGTGTTTGTGTTTGTGTGTGTGTTTGAGTGTGTGTGTGTGTGTGTGTGTGTGTGTGTGTGTGTGTGTGTGTGTGTGTGTGTGTGTGTGTGTGTCGAGAATCACTCACATCAACAAGCCTGGATTTGGCCGCCACGAAGAAGCCACCAACGCTAAACTTCGGGAAATTATCCAGCAAGTCCAGGAGATGCGTCAGCTGAAGCGTAACAAAAGCAAAAGATTTAGAAATAATGATAATAATAAATAAAAAAAAAAAAACATCAAAATAAGTCGTAGAAAAAATACTAAATCTCGGAAACTTACAAAAGAGCTTTCAGTGACCACCATTTCTATTTAAAAACACAAAATTAAATTGTATGTGTATATATATTGCAGAAAGAGGAATATTTCTTATTAGAGATATACACAAACTTATCTAGAACTTACAAGGGAGTTTTTAAGAAACACCATCTCGATTTAGAAACAAAATTTAATTATATATGTTTCTGAATGAGGACTCTTTCTTATTAGAGATATACACATGGATATAGAAATGTGCCCAAAGTTATATGAAAAAAAAAATTCTTATGGTGTCATATCTCTAACGCTGACGGATGTCTTCGCCAGCCATCACGGTTTACAATAGTTCTGCATTTTTTTGTTATATTCAAAGTAGGTATATCTATCATATCTGTGTTGTTATGTCTGTCTGTGTTGTCCTCTTTTTCTTGTTACTTCATTTTTTCCTGATAGACCCGGGTGTTTGATTTTGTTTCCTCTGAGTACCTGGCCTTAAAAAAAGATTAACACTCTCTCGCGAATAGGTTTCATCAACTCATCTTGTTACAAGAGTCATCCTTAAAATCTTTGCATTCAATTCAATTCTTGGCTGTGGCATTTGCATAACTCTTCTCAGGTTTTCCATCGCTTGCACTCTCTCTGAACTCCTCTTGCTGATTACCCATGTCTCTGCTCCTTAGTGTTGACCAATTGTATGTATAAGCCACTCTCTCTCCTGTGTCTAAGTTGATACTATTGTTAAGAAATTATGCGTTTTATCGAAAGATCCGTTAGCCACCGTAATTCTCTTCAAGGCTTCGTTTTCGTATCTACAGTCAAATGCTATGATGCTTCTTAAGTAATAAAATCGTTGGACGACTTCTACCCTTTTGTTGTTAAGGAGAATATGGCAAGAAGGCATTTCTTCATTTGTTTTTCAAACCTTTAGTCTCGCTACTTGTCTTAAACTTTTCTAAAAGTTTTCTGGGCTTTACCTTTGAGTCAGCTTTCAACAATGTATCACCTGCACAGCGCAGATTGCTTTGACTTTGACGGCTGTTTCTTGTCTCCAATAAAAATCACACATTAATTTCAAGTCTTTGCCATCGATATCACTTTAAGACCAAGGATTTATATAAAGTCAGAATGCTTTACCTTGTCAAATGCCTTTTCATAGTCAGTGAATCACATGTGAATGCCTTTTCTTATTTCCATTTTCCATGAGCATATGTATGGATACTAAATTTGAATAATGCATTCCTGGCTTCTCCCTCAACTGTAGAACCATATTGCTCCTAAGTTTCTTTTCTTTCTGTGCCTTCAGACTTATTATTTGTGTTATATAGTTCATTATTGTTCTGTGTAAATTGCATTCTCTTACTCCAGGCTTCTTTGAGATTGCTACGAAAATTGACGCCTCCATTTCTGTGGGGATTGTCCCAGTGTTGTAGATGGTGCTTGCAAGTTTGGTGATAGGAGGCTTTCAAGAACTCTGACGTTCTCACTTATCACTCCGTTCTCACTTATCTGAAAACACTTACAAAAAACAAAGGAATGATCATTGCACCTAGAAAGACAAATAAATAACAAGTGAACACTTCGGAAACACGTACGCAAAATGAACACTAATAACCTAAACACGTGCGTAAAAAAATAATAATGATAATATAATTAAATTAAAAAACAACACAAAAAAAACAAACATATAAACACTTATTCTAAAAGATAATATATACGATATACCATATTACACATAAATATAGAAGTGCACCATCTCCTCGCATTCTCACCTGCAGAGCCACGTCAGGGTCAGGCGTCATCAGCCGATACTTTGCAGCGACGTAGCGGAGGGAGGTCACCTGACAAAGAAATAGTGACAAATGTAGAAGAAAGGGTATGGAGGAGAATCAAGAGCACCATAATGTAAAATATACAATTAACGACATTACATCATCATCAGAATTACGTGATTTGTTTCATGATGTAACATCGAAACGTCAGTTACACAGCATGTATTACTTAATCATTATTTTCCTTCAAACGTTCTCAACCAACGGATTAACTTTGGCTTAGACCAGTGGTATTTAGCATGTGGGCCATGAAATGTTAATAATAAAGGGAGTAAAATAAAAAGAGAGAGTGGACTATCCATACGTTCTTATTAATATCAGTGTAGGTTATAATTGGTGTTGTATGTAAGAAAATGTAAGATAGAAGTTCCCATCCCTCATTCCGTTTCTTTAGATTTGAATACAGTATATTTTCCTCTCTCTTTCTTTATCTCTCCCTCCCTCTCCTCCCCCCCCCTCTCTCTCTCTCTCTCTCTCTCTCTCTCTCTCTCTCTCTCTCTCTCTCTCTCTCTCTCTCTCTCTCTCTCTCTCTCTCTCTCTTAGTATTTGTAGGCAGGCGTTATAAATGCACTCAAAGGATTGAATTAGTCCTTTCCAATCCTGGGCCAGATCAGTATATTGTGTAAAACTAATATGTATAGTATTTGATTTCACTTGTACCCATTCCATCTGATATTTATTTATTCATTGTTTTTTTATCACCAGAAGACTGAGGATTCAGCCTTATAAATCTGTCATTGCTCTTACCTTTTAGCTTAAAATGAATCTAAAACTCTGTAGTTTACAAGAGCATATTATGTAGATACTTCCTGGGTTTCGAAGGTTAAAGGTTAAATGTATGTACAGTACTTAATGTAAGCGTAATATGAGTGGTTTTTTTTTCTCTCTCTCTCTCTTCTTTTTACAGCTAGCACATTTCCCCTATTCCAGTTAGTGGGCTAGCAATCCCTAGACCGAGCTGTCCACAGGTGAAGTCGAAGAGAGGAGGCAGATACAAGGTAATGAGGAATTGAGGAAGCTCGTTCTTAGGTGAATTGCATTTCGAGAAAGTGTTTTTGGAAGGGGGTGGCCGTACAGTGTTTAATTAAATGCCACCAACAACCCTAACTCTGTCAATCATTGTCTTGTCATTTTACCCAAGAAACTACAAATATACGGTACGTTGGTGAAATTGGCAGCATGGCCTGTCTTCTCATGGAAATGTTTATAGTCAACAACAGGAAGAGAGAAACTGGCTGATATAGTCCAATACATAATACTATTATTGATGTCTGGAAAGGGAAAACTGATGCAATTATGGCAAACAACTTCTTGAAACTGCCTCAGCAAAAAATACTTGTGAGAGAGACACAGAAGGGTAGACACAGAAAAGGTTAAGAAAGGGTAGCCAAGGGGATTGGAAGAATTCTGATGGGTTTATGTGTGATAAATAGCGTAAAAGTAAGAAAGAGCAAGAACAAATGTGTGGGGAAAATAAAAAGGAAACAATAAATTTAATTTAGTTTGCGAAGAGTGATATATTTAATCTTTTTGTTTGTAGAAACATTTTGATCACTTAATAGGTGGGGGAGAAAATAAATGGAAGCAACTAGAGAAGAGGTAAATAAAATATGTGAAACATAAACGAAACACTCTGGTTGTCGTCATTCCTTTACCTAACTGAAAATTCCTCACAAGGTGAAATTTTACACACATCTATACCGCACACCAACTTTACACTCGCAAATCCTAAAAAAAATGTTACCTAGTAAAATATTTGCTTTAGAAAGTTTATATTTACTGACCTTTCTAAGCACCTTGTCAGCTGTTTTGTAGAATATAAGTGATAATGATGCTGTACATGAGGTAAGGTAGAACATGAAGTGGTATTTCATTTCTGTAACAACAGCGAATGGAGTAGCGACTGAAAAGCCAACAGTGTGTGATACGTGCCAAGGCTGGAGAGCTGAAATACTGGGGTTGGCACAGATTTTGTAGCTGACATTCATGGATTTTGCAAATATGTTCACGTGCCCTTCCGACCTGGACACTTCTACCTGACGAAACAATTACTGGTTGTGGTCTTTATTGCAAAACATTCCTTATCAATACCAATGATATTTTTTGTACATCATTTACTGTGCTTTAAAGAAAGCAGCAGACCAGATATATAGATATTGTGACTGCAGTCAGATGTAATAAACATACAATGAAACATGATTCTGGTTACATAAGGTATCGCTTGCAATGACAAGAATATGACAAGAATAATAATGCTGTAAGTGAGGTATAGGCAGAGCATGAAGTCCTATTTCATCTGCTATAATAAGAACGTACAGAGCCGCAATGGAATAAGTAAGAGAGTAAGACACAAGTGCCAAGGCTGGAGAGCTGAAACACTGGGCCATCTGTAGCTGACACTCGTGAAATGTGCAAACACGTTCACATGCTCTTTGGAGCATGGTTGTGTTTTTTACTTCAAAACATTGGGGCTCCTCAGTCATGGTATCATAAACCTTTACTTCTGAAAAAAAAAAAAAAAAAAAAAAAAAAAAAAGTTTCTTCTACATAATTCACTGTGCCTATAAGAAAGCAACTAGTCAGATATATAGATAAAGTGTGAACAGAGGCTACAGTGATAAACATACAATGAAACCTGATTTTTGCAACGCAAAGTATTGCTTGCCAGTCAATTGGGAAATGGATTTCAGAGAACAACAGTACATTATACAAATGTTTGAAGAAAAAGAAGCCTTTAACTCGGATTAATGACCAGCAGTGCATGATATGGCTGGGTAAGTAACTATCCAGGTGAGATAACAGAGTGGCCAAGTGGTCTTGACCCAGCCAGAAGTGCATCACCAGAATGGATAATGTTGCTCTTTCTGTAACTTATTATACCAACTACTGCACTGTAAGTGGCACTCACTGCTCTTGGGTTTGTTAGTGCCTCAAGGAAAGTTAGAGAATGAACTAGGTGGATAAACAATGCACAGTTAGTAACAAGGATTTGAGTGTGTGCAAGTATAACATTTATCATGGAAAAAGAAAGATGTTAGAATTGCTTCCCTCTTGCCATTATGTTTTACCCATGTTAACCATATGCCGAGTTTTTGTACAGTCCCCTGTATTTTTTGTGAATTTTGTTACATACAGATGGCTCCACATGTGCTCAGCCACCATCAAGGTGCCCGAGCCTGATTTCCCCATTCATTGTATATTATTACAGTGGGCATCTCATTGAATTCTTGTTATCCGCGCCGTTTGGTTGAATGGTTAATGGTTAAAAGCAACATAAATGTGCTAGGTATCTAAGGTCATGTAGTACTATAGGAGCGTATAGTAAAGGGTAGTGAAGGGCGGTCAAGTTAGTAGTTAGTTGCTATACGTCAACTATCTAGATTTATGGTAGAAAAACCCACAATGTAAAACTAGATTTACTGAAAGTGAGACAACAGTTTCGGAATCCACCTGGATTCCATCCTCAGGTCTGAAGAGGAAAGGGAGAGGAGGGGGTATAAAATAGAGAAAGGAAAGGCAACGCAGTAACACGAGGCAGGTGAGGACAGACGAACGGATTTATATTGAAAAGGTTAAAGATGGGTAAAGGAGTTGATGAGTGAATGGGTTAAGGTAGGTTTAGGTAAGGGGATTAGAGCAAGTGAAGGATATGTATGCGTCTGAGGAAGGAGAACAGGGGTTAGACTCTGTAAGGATGTCTGATAGGTTGGGAGGAAGGTGAAGGGAGGATGGGTGGGGGAAAACAGAGGTACTGCATCATAATATGTTGAACTGAAAGAGGGACAATACATAGGGAACATAGGGGCAGATCAGAACGTGACATCAGACAGGAATGTGTTAGATAGGTGTGGCAATCCATAAGCGGGCGAGAGCCATCTCCCAACATCTGTTCCAATGAAATGGAGCTGACCAGGAGGAGACGTAGTTTTACAATATGTAATTTATTAGTACAGAGACTTGACCTGATATATGGTTGGTGTGATGTGGATATAGTGGCATAGTGTGCTAGATTATCTGCCTGTTCATTGCCGGAATTCCAACATGGGTGGGCACCCAGGAAAGTCTGATAGTTTTATGGCATGTGGACAGGTAGAACAACCAGTTCTGGATCAAACAAGGGGATTGGTCAAGTGCATTGAATTTATGAGAGTTAATGAGTTACAGGAATCAGTAAAAATAGTGAAAGAGGAAGAAGGGAGTGCGTGTATATATATATTTTTAAGGCAAAAAGGAGTGTGTCAAATTCTGTAGTAAGGATATTGGATTCAGAAGGGAGGGGGTATTCGAAAGTGCGAGTTGGGAAGGTTCCTGTGAAACCAGCACTGGAGGTGGATTTGGAACTATCCATGTAAACATGAATACTAGAGAAATGACTGGAGACATGGTCAGGGAAATGGGTGAGAAGGATAGCGGGGGGGGGGGGGGATATCTGATTTTGGTGGGTCAGGGAAAATAGATGACCAAATACAGTGGTAAGATATAAGCCATGGAGGGACAGAATGAACAGAAGACAAAAGAGGTAGGAGATGGGACAAGGGGTAGTGAGAAAGGAGGGTATCCATGCGAATGGAGAAAGGAGTAGGTAAACATGGAGAAGAAGCAAAGGTAGGAAGCAGGGATCGTGGGATAGTTAGTTTGGCGAGGAAAAGTTGGTGGAATTGAGTAGGGTATGACGTTGAGAGAGAGATGGCATGCCTGATTCTTTGTACAGGCTCTCAACTGGAGAGAAGTGGAAGACATTTAGGACTAAGTGAAGACCGTAGTGGTGGATTGTATCAAGATGAGCAAAGAGGGAGGTTGAGGCAGAGTAGATATGCCATCCATAATCGAGAGGAGAGGATCAAGGTAAGATGAAGATTGTGGAGGGTTTTGTGATATGAGCCTCAGGATATACGGGACAGAGTTTGTAAGATTCGGAAATGACGGCGAGTTTTTTCTTCAATGTAAAAGATATGGTCTCCCTAGGACAATTTTGAATAAAAAATAATGCCAGGGAATTTGCCAGAGGACGGTGGAGCACCATATAAGAAGAGTGGAAGTTGGGGAACTACTTGTGCGCGAGAGGAAAGGATAGAGAAAGATTTGGAGGTAGAAAAGTGGAAGCCATGGTTTGTAGCCCAGGAAGATATTGATGATATTGCAAACTGAAGGAATTGGCGAAGAATTGGTATGGATGTGCCAAAGGTGAAGATTGTTGAATCAACAACATATAGTGATGATCGGGCTCCCGGTGGTAAAACTGAGACAATATCATTAACAGCAAGAAGGAATAAAGTGGTGCTGAGCACACTGCCCTGTTTGACGCCTTCGAACTGAGGATGATGATGTGGAAGAGGCAATTTTGACCTGGAAAGCGCGTTTGCAGAAGAAAGACTTTATAAAGATACCCATGCTGATGTAATATATTTCTTGAAATGAGCAAGAGGGTCAGCTGTACTTTGGGCATGGCGGAAACCAAACTGGGAAGGAGAGAGAAGATTGCGAGATTCAAGATATCACATTAACCATTTGCATTAGTGGTCTGCACAAGCTCCTACTTAGAGCAATGGGGCGGTAATCTTGAGGGAAGGTACCCAATTTATAGGGTTTAAAGAAGGGGAGGATAAGAGCTTCTCGTCAATGAGAAGGAAAATTTCCTGATGTCCACATGTGATTGAAAATAGTTAATAGGAAGGATAAAGAGGAAGGTGGAAGGTGTCAGAGCATACATTAGTGAATACCATCAGGGGACGACTGTAAGGTAGAGAGAACAACTACTGACCTGGCTGAAATAGTCACCTAATTAATTAGCGACTTGGAGAGGATCAGAGATGAGAGTATCTCGAATATGGAGGACGGGGGCTGGATTGGGAGACGTTTGCTTGGATCCGGCGCCAAACAGTTGAGATAAATGTAGATGTAACTGAGGAAACATACTTTCGCCAGCTATTTGCTTTACTATTTCGGATTGTATGACAAAGACAGGCGGATGTTCTTTTATAGGAGATTATGGCTGATAGTTGATTAGGGGTGCCTCATAGTTTGAAGCAGTAGTGCTTTGGTGTAATCGGAATTCCACCACAGAACACATTTGGAGGTCTTGAGGCTCAAAGAATGGCTGTACAGGCAGCTCTTATTGTATCATATCTGAAATGGACGAGAAGGGGGATGGAGGGGTAGGAATAGTAGAGGGTGAAGTGAAAGTATGCTAGTCGGCTCTATCAAAGCACCAGCATGGGGGATTAGGAAGTGGTACATATGAAGTAGGAGAAAGAACTGGAAAGTGGTCACTATAGGGAAAGTAGTCTAGAACTGACCAATGTAAATGTAAATGAGGATAAGGGGAGCATAGAGAGAGGTCAGTGCATTAAATGAGATTGTGTGCATGTGGGGCAACCTGAATTAAGAATAATAGGGTCAGTTCTAGAGATCGGCCACGGGAGTTGGTAATAGAATCAGAGTGTGGCAGCAGTTAAAATCACCAATTACGAGGAAAGGTGGTTAGAGTTGGGAAATTAGATTTTCAAAGGCAACAAAGTCACTGGGGTGGGAAGGGGAGAAGTAGACTGAAATAACTGTGATCCAATAGCGACAAAATATGCAAATAACTGTGCATGGGACAGTGGTTTGAAAGGTGTTTTCTGATGGATAGTATAGAAGAGGCATAAAGGGAATGTGAGAAAGAGATCAAATGGTAGTTGTGAATTGGTATAGGAGGATGTGTAAGAAAAGTCTCTTGAAGGCAGATAATGGATGGGTTATAAGAAGAAATGATATGATAAAGATCAGGTCTGTGAGAACGGAAACCGCGAATATCCCAGCTATACTTTATTTGGTCTATGAGTGATAATGGTTACAGTGTGTGTTGGAGAATGAGAATAATGAATGAGAGGGGGGAGGTTGTGTATCAGAAGGGTATGAAGAGGTGGAGGGTCTGGGAAAGGGTAAAATTGTGACATATGAGATTCCCGTGTGTATCCAGGAGGAAGTGGAAGGGATAGAGGGGATGGAGGGAGGGTTAATGTTGGTAGAGCTGGAGTTGGGCGGGAGTAGGAGGAAGGGGTATAGGGGGAATATGAATAGGAGGAGGATGGATATCGGCAGTCAATTTGAGTGTGGAGGGAGCGGAAGTTGTGGAATTTGAGGGTCGAAGAGTGGTTTCTGTGTCAATTTGTGACCCAAGTAGATAGTTTTGAATATTTTCAAGAGTTTCTGTAAAGGAGTTGGTTAGTGAAAAACCTCGTTGACGTGCTTCATGCAGAGTGATATCGAGTCTGAATCTGAGACTTGCCACCTCAGACACAAACTCGTAGGTGGGGCAGCCCCTATACAATACATTATGGGGGCCGCCACTGTTGGCACATGTACATGACTGTGCAGAACAGTTTGATCGGTTATGACCAGGTTGGGCACATAGAGGGCATTGGGCTGTGGAACTGCTGTGTTAGCAGGATGTGCTAAATGCCAACAATTTTGACAATGACAGGGAGGAGGTTGATATGGTCGGATAGGGAGGGATTCTCCATCAAAGTAAACATGAAAGGGAAGGTCATGTCTACTGGAAAGTAATATTGGCAATGTTCTTCCTAGGTCGTCCAACAAGCCTAATCTACCCAGGGTTGTCTCGAACAGAGACAACCTGGTGGACAGAATCATCCTGTGGGAAAGGAGCCAGGTGGCCCTATAGCCCGAGTTGGCGATCACGGATTGTGCAAGTAATAGGTCCTGTGCCTGTTAGATACATGGTCCCGCCAACTGTAACCCATGATCCAGCACATTGATATTGATCACTAACAGACGCCTTATTAATAGATTAAAAAAAAAATAAAAAATGCCGCGGTAGTCCAGTGGTTAAAGCAGAGGAGGTCGAAAGTCATTTCTTAGTAAATGACCTTCGTCCAGCCTACCAAGCCCTGAGAAAGCTGAACTCCAAGCCCTCCTCACAGACGACTGCAGTCCGCTCAGCAAGTGGCCAGATAATCTCAGATCCTGATGGGGTGCATGTGCGTTGGGATGAGTATTTTGAGCAGTTGTATAAGGTTGATCCACCAACAGTTAACATGGATGCGGGTAATGTTGAGAATCCTCTGCCAGACCCACCCATCAGCGAGGATGGGTGAATTGCCCTCCCTGACTGAAGTCAGGGGGGCAATCTCAAAGCTGAAGAGTGGTAAAACAGCAGGTTTTTGTGGCATTCCAGCTGAATTGTTAAAGGCTGGTGGAGAACCTATGGCAAGGGCTTACATGCAGTCTTGTCTGCCATCTGGCAGACTGGTACCTTCCCCCCTGACCTGCTGAGGGGTGTGGTCATCCCTCTCTGGAAGGGGAAAGGGGATCGCTGGGACTGCAGCAATCACCGAGGCATTACACTACTCAGTGTACCAGGCAAGGTACTCGCGCACATCCTACTGAGACGTATCAGAGACCACCTGCTGAGGCACCAAAGGCCGGAGCAATCTGGATTCACTCCTGGTAAGTTCACAATAGACCGCATCCTGGCGCTTCGAGTCATTGTAGAGCGCCGTCGTGAGTTCGGACGTGGGCTGTTCACAGCCTACATCGACCTCAAGAAGGTGTTTGACACAGTGCATCGCGAATTACTCTGGGAGATCCTGAGGCTAAGAGGAATTCCAACAAGGATTATTGGACTAATAGCAAACCGGTATACAGGCACTGAAAGTGCTGTAAAGTGTGGTGGGGGCCTGTCTAGCTTCTTCCCTGTTAGTTCAAGTGTGAGGCAAGGCTGTGTTCTTGCACCAACACTTTTCAACACTTGCATGGATTGGATACTGAGTAGAGCTACTGTCCAGTCACTGTGGAGCAACTCTGGGCAATATAAAGGTTACAGACCTTGACTTTGCTGATGATGTTGCCATTCTCTCCTGGACCAAGACCAAGATCCAGGATTTTGGGGGCCTACTAGGAGACCCTGTGCAGTCGGTACATGCTTGCGGTGAAAACATCAAAGTCACAGAGAGCTTCATATACCTTGGTAGTGCAGTTCACGACTCTGGGCTGTCAGACCAGGCGGTCAGTAGACGGATTGGCCTGGTAGCAAGGGTCATAAACTCTCTCGACAAGAGTATTTCGAGATGCCAGTACCTGTGCAGGACCAAGCTACGTGTTTTCAAGGCCCTGATACTGTCAGTTTTACTCTATGGTAGTGAAACTTGGACACTATCTTGTGCTCTGGAATCTTTGTCTTGATGCCTTTTGTAACAGATCCTTGCCGTGATCGCCAACTCAGGCTATATGGCCACTTGGCTCGATTCCCGCAGGATGATCCTGCCCATCAGGTTGTCTCTGTCCGAGACAACCATAGGTGGAGGAGGCCTGTGGGACGACCGAGAAGGTCGTGGCTTAGGCAGATCGATCAAACCTGTCGTGAGGAACTAGAGATGGGCCGGGCCCCTGACTGGCGGCTCGCCATGAGGGACCCTCGTAGGTGGAAACAAAGGGTGGAAGCGGCTATGCTTCCCTGCCGGTGTGTGCTCCAAAATGATGATAATGATGATGTGTGTATATATATAATGTATGTATGTATATATATGTGTGTGTATGTCTGTGTGTGTATACATGTACAGTAATATATATGTATATGTATATATAATATATATATATGTGTGTGTATGTATATATGTAGGTATATATATATATATATATATATATATATATATATATATATATAACAACAGCACTAGTGGTAACGGAGTATAACATGCTGATGGATAGGGGCAGATGTAGATAGGGGTAAAGTTTGTACATCAGGCATCCATTGGGAAACAAACCTTTATGTCTGATTCAAGATTGGACCACGAAGACCGATCTGGCAAAGGACAAGCCACTATTTTAATCTAGTCATAAGATAAAAAGAAAAAGATCTAAGCAAATGCTGATACTCTGGTTTGGGCCCATATAAATGTGGGGAATAAAACACAAAGAGAGTAGAAAATAAAGTTTGCATTCCGAGAGAAATGCACCTTGTGACAAGGGGGAGGAAAAAAGACGAAAGATGGCAAGAGGAAAAGCAAAGATCATGAGTGAAAGGTTGCGAAAAATAGAAAGAAATAATGAAATTATTTTTACTAAAAGACCGCTTTTTTCATTCAAGTACTCACTGAGAAGTTTTGTTTGTTTACTTGTTGGTAGGGGAAAGGCAAAAAATGCCTCACAAGGATAGAATTATTACCGAACAGATCTTTCATTCTCACTCATAATTCACAGTCTGTATAACCACTAACCCTCTTATTTGTTATCTAATGATATATCTATCTCACGAGACAATTAGTACTAACCTTTCCATGCACTTTCTCGACTGTACAACAGAATGTGGCAGGGATGATGAAGCTGTATGCGAGATACAGGCAGTGAAGGATGTCGTATTTCATCTCTGTAACAACACCGTACAGAACTGCGATGGAAAAGGCAACAGAGTAAGACATAAGTCCGAAGGCTGGAAAGCTGAAATACTGAGCCATCTGTAGCTGACACTCGTGGATTTTGCATATATGTTCACTTGCTCTTCGAACCTGTGTTGCTTCTTTCTCGTTCGAACGATTATTGGTGGCGTTTTTTATTACAAAACATTCTCTACCGACGCCGGGCTCTTCATTCGCAGTGTTGTAAGCCTTTGCTTTTGTAATTAACATTTCTTGTACGTCATTTACTGTGCCTTCAAGAAAGCAGCTAGTCAGATAAATGGATAAAGTGTGAATGGATGTAGTAATGAGAGACAAATAACCATAAATGACTCTATTTACATAAAACATCATTTCCCCGACATCTCGAAGGGGAATTTCCAAGGAGAATACGAAAGGATATGTGAATGCGATGTACATGACTATATGGCAAAGAGTGATTAATATTAAGCCCTTGTCACGGGATAATGACCAGCTGCGCATGGTATGGCTGGGTAAACACTTATCCAAGTGTAACAATAGAGAGGCTAAGTGGTTTTGACCCAACCAGAAGTATAACAATAAAGAGGATATTGCAACTGAATCAATAACTTTCATGATATCAGCAACTGCATTCTTAGTGCCACTTATCATTCTTGAACTTTGTGGTGCCTCGTAGAGAAAAACTAAAGTCACAATGCACAAGATATATGCAAGAAGGACGATGATGGACCAGACTTGCAGGTACCTCCGTCGCATCAGCCCCGGGAACATGGTTCCGAACTCGCTTTTGTTCCAAGAGAAAGGGAAGCCTCCTAGAAGCCTCATGGCTGAGGCCCAAAGGCGAAACAGACGCACGAAGACTGGCTGTCCTGTGCTCATGCTGGGATGTATCCAAATGTTGGTAGAGTATCAGTCGCAGGAGCCAGTGAAAAGACCTCGAGCAGTGCGAGGGAGGTTAAGGGAATGGCCTGTTTCATTTGTTGTCTGCGTCATAGTAGTAATCGATAATGCTGTTAGGGAACCAATTTTGCAGATGCACTTTAAAGCAGCCAATTGAATATACAAGGATAGCTGATTACAACAATAATATAAGTATAGCATTAAATTTTGCCACGCCTGTCAGTTACTGTACATATGCATATTTCTTATTTTTTATTTATCTATTCTATTTTATATTATGAACTTAATAAAATGGAAATTATCAAGTTCTATCGTTTGAAACTAGATATTTCGCCACGATGAGAAATTCTTCCTTAGATTAGGGATATATATTCGGGAATGTCAGTTTCGATTTCCTAGGATTCAAATATACCGTAATTTGGATTATTTCCTTTTGCTTCATTGTTTTGTTTCACCAGTGTCCATAGTTTCCAAGCTCACTGTCGAAGCACACAAATACGGTAGTCTGAAAGAAAATGCAAAGTTTCAGACTATCGAACCTATTCCATGAAATGGATGATTTCTCCCTATGATAGAAATATTTTCAGTTGCTGCTCTGTGTGTGTGTGTGTGTGTGTGTGTGTGTGTGTGTGTGTGTGTGTGTGTGTGTGTGTGTGTGTGCGTGTGTGTGTGTGTGTGTGTGTGTGTGTGTGTGTGTGTGTGTGTGTGTGTGTGTGTGTGTGTGTGTGTGTGTGTGTGCGTGTGCGCGCGCGCGCGTGCGCTATATGGATAAAATCACAAAACATCAATCAAGCAATGCCATCAAGGACGGTTTAACGGCAATTACAGCTTACACTGAAACATAGTCCTACAGTAGTTTAACTTCATGATCAATGTACTTTCTTCCCTGCTCGACTTTCAACTTATTCTCCTGTTTCCTTTCACTTCTTCCCTCCATTCTCAATTTTTCTTTCTTCTTTCCTGCTCATAGTTTCTTACATCTTCAGATCCTTCTATTCCCATCCGATGTACGATCAATGTAATTTTATAATAGCACACACGTGGACACGGCTCCTTATTAAATTAGACGGAAGAAGCACTTCAGAAAATGAGCAGCACAGCACTTGGATCGAAAGTCTCACCCTAATTCCATTAAGCGACGTTCTAGCATACATTTCTGTTTGCGGGTCGGTCACATGAAACAAATGGTTCATATCCCCAGGCGACAATGACGATGTTGCACAGGATGGTACTGATATTCACGATGCTGATAATAAGACAATGTAAATAACATTTTATTTGGGATTTACAGTTAAGAGAATAAAACGCCAGTCAATGAGGGTGATCCTTTTGCTCATTAATGGCCACCAACCAGGGTTTGGATTCTCTAGTGCACTTACGTTGGTAAAATCATTGGTAACTACAATTATGTTCGTAAACGGACAGCGTTGTTATGGTATTCACAAACATCTTGCTTTTGGAATTACGGTCGTACATTTACCAGTGGTTGGATCACTGCATAGTCCGCTGGTATTGTCTCAGTCAAAAAATAATATTCAAGCAAAGATTTTGGTTTGCTTTTATAACTTATGAAGGATTGCAAGCAAGCATCACAACATGAGCATGGCGAATAAGTCATATAGATAGACATAGGCCTAAAGTAGAGAAAACATAGTATATGGAGTTGACAGATGAGTGAACTCGTTAAAGTTTGTCTTTGACAGAATTATCACATTCTGAAGAAATTAAAACCTTATTGATACATAAATCAACAATAGCAACATGAAATTAATACAGAAAATTTTGTCGCCACTGCTGCAAACATTTTTTTTAATTTTGTTTATTGAAAAATTTCTGCCGCATCAACACCTAACGCCATTAGGGGAGTATACAAAATATAGCGATAGGGTGGGGCTTGGGGGCAAAGCCCCCTGGTAGGGCAACGAGAGTCAATTGTTTCAGTTCATTTGTCAACCGAGTTTCATTGTGTTAAATTTAAGAATAAATACTCTAATAACTCTTCATATAATTTACAGCAAGCACGTATAACCGTATAGTAAAACATCGTTCTTAGTAATTTATGAAGTAACTGGTAATTGTTATTTCATAGTTTTTGTTTTGATTAAGGTGTCAACAGATATTGAGGGGCAAAGACCAACACGGCGGTTCATTCCATTTCCCTATTTATGAAAGGGATCAGCTGGTTAATGGTTAAAAGCAAAATAAATGTGCTGAAAAGGTTAAAGCTGGGCAAAAGAGTTGATGAGTGAATGGGTTAGATCAAGTTGTCAGGTTGTCAATGCAGAAACTGTGAGATTCTGTAAATATTTCTGATAGGTTGGGAGGTCGGTGTAGGGAGGATAGGTGGGGGAAAGTAGAGGTACAGGCTGCATCAAAGCATGGACAGGACAATAGGATGTGTGGATCTGAAAGAGGGACATTACATAGGGAACACATATAGGGTGGATCAGAACGTGACTTTAGGTAGGAGTGTGTTAGACAGGTGTGGTCAATATGTGAGCGGGCGAGAGCCTTCACCCAACGTCTGAAATGGAGCTGTCCAGGAGGAGACTGATAGTTTTACAGTATGTAATTTATTAGTGCAGAGACTTGACCAGAAAGATTACCATCGGTTATACAAGGTCTTAAAGTGGGGGTAATAATGCGTGGCTGGAATACATGAGAAACGTGGTTGGTGTGATGTGGACATAGCGGCATAGCGTGCTAGAGTATTTGCCTGTCCATTGCCGGGATCCTAACATGGCTGGGCACCCAGCAAAATTTGATAATTTTATGGCTTGTGGACAGGTAGAACAACCAGTTCTGGATCTTACAAACAAGGACGTTGGTCGAGTGTATTGACTTTATGAGAGTTGATAAGTTACGGTAGTCAGTAAAAAATGTGAAAGAGCAAGAAGGGAGTGAGTAAATGTCTGTGAGGCAGATATTTGTAGAGATGGGGGTGGTTAGAAGGACGGGGATGTGTGGAAGAGGGAGTAGTGTTGAGGGAGCTATTATTACTTATTCAATTAATCATCTTACTCTCGTTATAAGTACGTTATTTTCAAGTTGTTTTTTTTCTCTCCAATTAATTATCTTACTTTCGTCATTCAGTATGTTATTTTCCTTTTTTTTTTTTTTTTTTTTTTTAATACCAACTGCAAACTTATTTTTACTACTGATAACGTAGGAAAGGGTTTCTGTAACGGGCGGCAACAGGAAGAATAAGGTACTGGCATCGAAATGTTGGTGCGCATTAGCCTTTGAGAATGAGACTCTTTGGTGGCTATTACAGTATGTACTAATACTACTAACCAATACCTCTGCTCTTAAATTATTTACTAGCACTTCATGTATACTCACAGTCGCTAATAAAGAAAATGAGAGAGGAAAAAACGTAGCATGAACAAATTGCCTTTTGCCAGCAATCAAACTGTTGAAATGTAGTCAATGGCTAAGTATTTTCCTATACTTAAAATATATAGTAATTTTAAAAAATGACAGTCATGGTCAATTGAGAATAGTTCCATGGTCATTTTCCTATGCTGATATCTGAGAAACTGGAAGAGAACTACAGACAAATGCAGGTAAAACTAGGGGCTTCAAGGTCAGACTTATTATCCAATTGATATCTAATCTCCTTAAGTGCTCTTGCAAGTGGACTGAATGCCGTGTTTACTAATACATTAGGATATTGCGATGATAGTATATTGAAGGGCGGGGAAGGAGAATAAGAGAATAAGATTAAACTCGAGAGTGGGAAAAGAGAAAAAAAAATCGAGATTAAGAGTTCGTGGCGGAAGGGTGCTTCAGCCGCAATGATTGGGGTCTCAGGCAAAATGTTGATATGAAATAAATGTAGAAAGAATGTAGATGTCAGTACAAATATGTGTCCATATGTGTATATGTACAAATACACACATAATATGAATATACATATATATATACATACATACACACACGTGTATATATAAACATACAATCGTCATTACCATCGGCAAGCTAATGCCGACGGTGGCGCATAGCCGCATCCACCCTTCGTTTCCACTAACGAGGGTCCCTCATAGCGAGCCTCCAGGCAGGGGTCTGGCCCATTTCTGGGTCTTTACGACAGGTTTGATTGATCTGCCCAAGCCACGACTTCCTAGGTCGTCCCACAGGCCTAATCTACCCAGGGTTGTCTCGAACAGAGACAACCTGGTGGACAGAATCATCCTGTGGGAAAGGAGTCAGGTGGCCCTATAGCCCGAGTTTGCGATCACGTATTGTGCAAGTAATAGGTCCTGTGCCTGTTAGATACATGGTCCCGCCAACTGTAACCCATGATCCAGCGCATTGACATTGATCACTAAAGACGCCTTATTAATAGATTAAAATAAATAAATAAATAAATAAATGCCGCGGTAGTCCAGTGGTTAAAGCAGAGGAAGTCGAAAGTCATTTCTTAGTAAATGACCTTCGTCCAGCCTACCAAGCCCTGAGAAAGCTGAACTCCAAGCCCTCCTCTCAGACGACTGCAGTCCGCTCAGCAAGTGGCCAGATAATCTCAGATCCTGATGGGGTGCGTGTGTGTTGGGCTGAGTATTTTGAGTAGTTGTATAAGGTTGATCCACCAACAGTTAACATGGATGCGGGTAATGCTGAGATTCCTCTGCCAGACCCACCCATCAGCGAGGATCCACCCTCCCTGACTGAAGTCAGGGGGGCAATCTCCAACCTGAAGAGTGGTAAAGCAGCAGGTTTTTGTGGCATTCCAGCTGAAATGTTAAAGGCTGGTGGAGAACCTATGGCAAGGGACTTGCATGCAGTCTTGTCTGCCATCTGTCAGACTGGTACCTTCCCCCCTGACCTGCTGAGGAGTGTGGTCATCCCTCTCTGGAAGGGGAAAGGGGATCGCTGGGACTGCAGCAATCACCGAGGCATTACACTATTCAGTGTACCAGGCAAGGTACTTGTGCACATCCTACTGAGACGTATCAGAGACCACCTGCTGAGGCACCAAAGGCCGGAGCAATCTGGATTCACTCCTGGTAAGTTCACAATAGACCGCATCCTGGTGCTTTGAGTCATTGTAGAGCGCCGTCGTGAGTTCGGACGTGGGCTGCTCACAGCCTACATCGACCTCAAAAAGGCGTTTGACACAGTGCATCGCGAATCACTCTGGGAGATCCTGAGGCTAAGAGGAATTCCAACAAGGATTATTGGACTAATAGCAAACCTGTATACAGGCACTGAAAGTGCTGTAAAGTATGGTGTGGGCCTGTCTAGCTTCTTCCCTGTTAGTTCAGGTGTGAGGCAAAGCTGTGTTCTTGCACCAACACTTTTCAACACTTGCATGGATTGGATGAGTAGAGCTACTGTCCAAAGTCACTGTGGAGCAACTGGGCAATATCAAGGTTTCAGACCTTGACTTTGCTGATGATGTTGCCATTCTCTTCTGGACCAAGACCAAGATCCAGGATTTTGGGGGCCTACTAGGAGACCCTGTGCAGTCGGTACATGCTTGCGGTGAAAACATCAAAGTCACAGAACGCTTTATATACCTCGGTAGTGCAGTTCACGACTCTGGGCTGTCAGAACAGGCGGTCAGTAGACGGATTGGCCTGGCAGCAGGGGTCATGAAATCTCTCGACAAGAGTATTTGGAGATGCCAGTACCTGTGCAGAAGGACCAAGCTACGTGTTTTCAAGGCCCTGATACTGTCAGTTTTACTCTATGGTAGTGAAACTTGGACACTATCTTGTACTCTGGAATCTCGTCTTGATATCTTTTGTAACAGATCCTTGCGCCGGATCATGGGGTACAGGTGACGGGATCATGTGTCCAACCAACGGCTGCACCGTGAGACCGGTACAGGACCTGTTACTTGCACAATCCGTGATCGCCAACTCAGGCTATATGGCCACTTGGCTCGATTCCCGCAGGATGATCCTGCCCATCAGGTTGTCTCTGTCCGACACAACCCTGGGTGGAGGAGGCCTGTGGGACGACTGAGAAGGTCTGGCTTGGGCAGATCGATCAAACTTGTCGTGAGGAACTAGAGATGGGCCGGGCCCCTGACTGGCGGCTCGCCATGATGGACCCTCGTAGGTGGAAACAAAGGGTGGATGCGGCTATGTGCCCCTGCCGGCGTGTGCTCCAAAATGATGATGATGATGATGTGTATATATATATATAATGTATGTATGTATGTATATGTGTGTGTATGGCTTTGTGTATACATATTCAGTAATATATATGTATATGTATATGTATATATAATATATATGTGTGTGTGTGTGTGTGTGTGTGTGTATGTATGTATGTATGTATGTATGTATGTATGTATGTATGTATGTATGTATGTATATAACAACAGCACTAGTGGTAACGGGGAGTATAACATGCTGATGGAAAGGGGCAGATGTTGATAGGGGTAAAGTTTGTACATCAGGCATCCATTGGGAAACAAACCTTTATGTCTGATTCAAGATTGGACCACGAAGACCGATCTGGCAAAGGACAAGCCACTATTTTATTCTAGTCATAAGATAAAAAGATCTAAGCAAATGCTGATACTCTGGTTTGGGCCCTTATAAATGTGGGGAATAAAACACAAAGAGTAGCATATAAAATTTGCATTCCGAGAGAAATTCACCTTGTGACAAGGGGGAGGAAAGAAGACGAAAGATGGCAAGAGGCAAAGGAAAGATCATGAGTGAAAGGTTGCGAAAAATAGAGAGAGATAATTAAAATATTTTTACTAAAAGACAGCTTTTTTCATTCAAGTACTCACTGAGAAGTTTTGTTTGTTTACTTGTTGGTAGGGGAAAGGCAAAAAGTACCTCACATGGATAGAATTATTACCGAACAGATCTTTCATTCTCACTCATCACTCAGTCTGTATACTCACTAACCCTCTTATTTGTTATCTAATGATATAACTACTTCAAAAGACAATTAGTACTAACCTTTCCAAGCACTTTCTCGACTGTACAACAGAATGTGGCACAGACGATGAAGCTGTATGCGAGATACAGGCAGTGGAGGAAGTTGTATTTCATTTCTGTAACAGCAGTGTACAGAACTGCGATGGAAAAGACAACAGAGTAAGACATAAGTCCGAAGGCTGGAAAGCTGAAATACTGAGCCATCTGTAGCTGACACTCATGGATTTTGCATATATGTTCACTTGCTCTTCGAACCTGTGTTGCTTCTTTCTCGTTCGAACGATTATTGGTGGCGTTTTTTATTACAAAACATTCTCTACCGACGCCGGGCTCTTCATTCGTAGTGTTGTAAGCCTTTGCTTTTGTAATTAACATTTCTTTTACGTCATTTACCGTGCCTTCAAGAAAACAGCTAGTCAGATAAATGGATAAAGTATGAATGGATGCAGTAATGATAGACAAACAGCCAAAAATGACTCTAGTTACATAACACATCATTTCCCCGACATCTCGAAGGGGAATTCCAAAGGAGAATACGAAAGTATATGTGAATGTGATGACTATATGGGAAAGAGTGATTAATATTAAGCCCTTGTCACGGGATAATGACCAGCTGCGCATGGTATGGCTGGGTAAACACTTATCCAAGTGTAACAAAAGAGAGGCTAAGTGGTTTTGACCCAACCAGAAGTATAACAATAAAGAGGATGTTGTAATTGACTCAATACCTTTCAAGATGTCAACAACTGCATTCTTAGTGCCACTTATCATTCTTGAACTTTGTGGTGCCTCGTAGAGAAAAACAAAATTCACAGTGCACAAGACATATGCAAGAAGGACGATGATGGACCAGACTTGCAGGTACCTCCGTCGCATCAGCCCCGGGAACATGGCTCCGAACTCGCTTTTGTTCCAAGAGAAAGGGAAGCCTCCTAGAAGCCTCATGGCTGAGGCCCAAAGGCGAAACAGACGCACGAAGACTGGCTGTCCTGTGCTCATGCTGGGATGTATCCAAATGTTGGTAGAGTATCAGTCGTAGGAGCCAGTGAAAAGACCTCGAGGAGTGCGAGGGAGGTTAAGGGAGTGGCCTGTTTCATTTGTTGTCTGCGTCATAGTAGTAATCGATAATGCTGTTAGGGAACCAATTTTGCAGATGCACTTTAAAGCAGCCAATTGAATATACAAGGATAGCTGATTACAACAATAATATAAGTATAGCATTAAATTTTGCCACGCCAGTCAGTTACCGTACATATGCATAATTGTTATTTTTTATTTATCTATCCTATTTTATTTTATGAACTTAATAAAATGGAAATTATCAAGTTCTATCGTTTGAAACTAGATATTTCGCCACGATGAGAAATTCTTCCTTAGATTAGGGATATATATTCGGGAATGTCAGTTTCGATTTCCTTGGATTCAAATATACCGTAAGTTGGATTATTTCCTTTTGCTTCATTGTTTTGTTTCACCAGTTTCCATAGTTTCCAAGCTCACTGTAGAAGCACACAAATACGGTAGTCTGAAAGGAAATGCAAAGTTTCAGACTATCAAACCTATGCCATGAAATGGATGATTTCTCCCTATGATAGAAATATTTTCAGTGGCTGCTGTGTGTGTGTGTGTGTGTGTGTGTGTGTGTGTGTGTGTGTGTGTGTGTGTGTGTGTGTGTGTGTGTGTGTGTGTGTGTGTGTGTGTGTGTGTGCGTGTGCGCGCGCGCGCGTGCGCTATATGGATAAAATCACAAAACATCAATCAAGCAATGCAATCAAGGACGGTTTAACGGCAATTACAGCTTACTCTGAAACATAGTCCTACAGTAATATAACTTCAAGATCAATGTACTTTCTTCCCTGCTCGACTTTCAACTTATTCTCCTGTTTCCTTTCACTTCTTCCCTTCATTCTCAAATTTTCTTTCTTCTTTCCTGCTCATAGTTTCTTACATCTACAGATCCTTCTATTCCCATCCGATGTACGATCAATGTAATTTGATAATAGCCTCACGTGGACACGGCTCCTTATCAAATTAGACGGAAGAAGCACTTCAGAAAATGAGCAGCACAGCACTTGGATCGAAAGTCTCACCCTAATTCCATTAAGCGACATTCTAGCATACATTTCTGTTTGCGGGTCGGTCACATGAAACAAATGGTTCATATCCCCAGGCGACAATGACGATGTTGCACAGGATGGTACTGATATTCACGATGCTGATAATAAGACAATGTAAATAACATCTTTTATTTGGGATTTACAGTTAAGAGAATAAAACGCCAGACAATGAGGGTGATCCTTTTGCTCATTAATGGCCACCAACCAGGGTTTGGATTCTCTAGTGCACTTATCTTGGTAAAATCGTTGGTAACTACAATTATGATCGTAAACGGACAGCGTTGTTATGGTATTCACAAACATCTTGCTTTTGGAATTACGGTCGTACATTTACCAGTGGTTGGATCACTGCATAGTCCGCTGGTATTGTCTCAGTCAAAAAATAATATTCAAGCAAAGATTTTGGTTTGCTTTTATAACTGTTATGAAGGATTGCAAGCAAGCATCAAAACATGAGCATGGCGAATAAATTATATATATATACATATATATATAGACATAGGCCTATAGTAGAGAAAACATAGTATATGGAGTTGACAGATGAGTGAACTCGTTAAAGTTTGTCTTTGACAGAATTATCACATTCTGAAGAAATTAAAACCTTATTGATACATAAATCAGCAATAGCAACATGAAACTAATATAGTAAATTATGTTTGTCGGCACTGCTGCAAACCTTTTTTTTATTTTGTTTATTGAAAAATTTCTGACGCATCAACACCTAACGTCATTAGGGGAGTATACAAAATATAGCGATAGGGTGGGGCTTGGGAGCAAAGCCCCCTGGTAGGGCAACGAGAGTCAATTGTTTCAGTTCATTTGTCAACCGAGTTTCATTGTGTTAAATTTAAGAATAAATACTCTGATAACTCTTCATCGTTCTTAGTAATTTATGAAGTAACTGGTAATTGTTATTTCATCGTTTTTGTTTTGATTAGGGTGTGAACAGATATTAAGGACATTACATAGGGAACACATATAGGGTGGATCAGAACGTGACTTTAGGTAGGAGTGTGTTAGACAGGTGTGGTCAATATGTGAGCAGGCGAGAGCCTTCTCCCAACGTCTGAAATGGAGCTGTCCAGGAGGAGACTGATAGTTTTACAGTATGTAATTTATTAGTGCGGAGACTTGACCAGAAAGATTACCATCGGTTGTACAAGGTCTTAAAGTGGGGGTAATAATGCGTGGCTGGAATACGTGAGAAACGTGGTTGGTGTGATGTGGACATAGCGGCATAGCGTGCTAGAGTATTTGCCTGTTCATTGCCGGGATCCTAACATGGCTGGGCACCCAGCAAAATTTGATAATTTTATGGCTTGTGGACAGGTAGAACAACCAGTTCTGGATCTTACAAACAAGGACGTTGGTCGAGTGTATTGACTTTATGAGAGGTAATAAGTTACGGTGGTCAGTAAAAATTGTGAAAGAGCAAGAAGGGAGTGAGTAAATGTCTTTTAAGGCAAAAAGGAGTGTGTACAGTTCTGTAGTAAGGCAACTGGATTCAGGAGGGAGGGGGTATTTGAAAGTGTGAGTTGGGAAGGTTTCTGCGAAACCAGCACCGGAGGTAGATTTGAAGCCATCATTGTAACTATGAATACTAGAGAAATGAATGGAGACATGGTCAAGGAAATGGGTGAGAAGGACAACAGGGGGATTATTTGTTTTTTGGTGGGTCAGGGAGGACGAAATACGTGGGTCAGGTATAAGCCATGGAGGGAGAGATTGGACAGAAAATGGAAGAGGTAGGAGAATGGGAGAAGAGGGTATCCATGCTAATGTAAAAAGAGTAGGTAAACATGGTGAAGAAGCAAGGGTTTCCATGTATGCCTAGGGAGGACAGAAGAATATGGTACCGCCATGAAGTATCATAAGATTTATCTAGGTCAAAGAATATGGATTCATGGCGAAATGAGCAAGGGGGTCAGCTGTACTTTGGGCACCGCGGAAACCAAATTGGGAAGGATTGAGAAGATTGGGAGATTCAAGACACCACATAAAGCAGAAGTTAATCATTCACTCTAGTTGTTTGCACAAGCAGCTAATTAGAGCGATGGGGCGATAATCTTAAGGGAGGGTACCCGATTTTCTGGGTTTCATGAAAGGGAGGATAAGAACATCTCGCCAATGAGAAGGGAAATTTCCTGATGTCCATATGTGGTTGAAAATTATTAATAGTTAAGATAGAGAGGAAGGTGTCTGAGCATTTCCCATTT
>NC_061840.1:26881176-26893676 GCF_019202785.1 Penaeus chinensis
CCTCTCCTCCCCCTCCCTCCTCCCCCCTCCACCATTTTCCCTCCGCTCCTCCCCCTCACTTCCCCTCCCCCCCCTCCTCTCATTGTCCTCCTCTCCTCTCCTCCCACCTCCCCCCTCCCCCCCCTCCACTCTATTCTCCTCACCTCCCCCCCCTCCCCCTCCCCCCCCCTCCCCCCCCCCCCCGCCCCTCCCCCCCCCTCCTCTCATTTCCTCCTCTCCTCTCCTCCCCCTCCCCCCTCCCCCCTCCCCCCCTCCCGTCCCTTCTCCTCCTCCCTCCATCTCCTCTCCTCAAACCTCATCCACTCCACCCCTCCCCCACCGCCCCCCTCCTCTCATATTTCCCTCCTCTCCTCCCCCCCACCCCCTCCCCCCAGCCCCCCCCCCCCCTCCCCCCTATCCCCCCCTCCGCTCATATTTCCTTCACCCTCATTCCTCTCCGCCTCCCCCCTCCCCCCCTCCTCTCATTTTCTCCTCTCCTCTCCTTCCTCAATCCCCCCTCCCCCTCCCCCCCTCCCCCCCCCCCCCTCCCCCCCCTTCCCCCCCCCCCCTCTCTCCCCCTCCTCTCATTTTCACCTCTCCTCCTACGCTCCCTCCCCCCCCCCCCTCCTCTCAATTCCCCCTTTCTCCTCTCCTCCCCCACCCCCTTCCCCCCCTCCTCTCAATTTCCCTCCTCTCTCTCCTCCCCCTCACCCATCCCCCCCCCCCACCCCCCCCCCCCCCCCCTCCCCCCCCCCCACCCCCCCCCCCCTCCCCCCCTCCCCCTCCCTCCCTTCCCCCCCCTCCCCCCCCTCCCCCCCCCCTCCCCCCCCCCCCCCCCCCCCCCTCCTCCCCCCCCCCCTCCCCCCCCCTCTCCCCCCCCCCCCCCTTCCCCTCCCACCCCTCCTCCCCCCCCCCCCCCCCTCCCTCCCCCCCCTCCCCCCTCCCCCCCCCCCCACCCCCCCCCCTCCCCCTCCCCCCCCCCCCCCCCCCCCCCCCCCCTTCCCCCCCCCCCCCCCCCCCCCCCCCACCCCCCCTCTCCCCTCCCCACCCCCCCCCCCCCCCCTCCCCCCCCTCCACCCCCCCTCTTCCCCCCCCCCCCCCCCCCCCCTCCCTCTCCCCCCCCCCCCCCCCCCTCCCCCCCCCCTCCCCCCCCCCCCCCCCCCCCCCCCCCCCCCCCCCTCCCCCCCCCCCCCCCCCCCCCCCCCCCCCCCCCCCCCCCCCCCCCCCCCCCCCCCCCCCCCCCCCCCCCCCCCCCCCCCCCCCCCCCCCCCCCCCCCCCCCCCCCCCCCCCCCCCCCCCTCCCCCCCCCCCCCCCCCCCCCCCCCCCCCCCCCCCCCCCCCCCCCCCCCCCCCCCCCCCCCCCCCCCCCCCCCCCCCCCCCCCCCCCCCCCCCCCCCCCCCCCCCCCCCCCCCCCCCCCCCCCCCCCCCCCCCCCCCCCCCCCCCCCCCCCCCCCCCCCCCCCCCCCCCCCCCCCCCCCCCCCCCCCCCCCCCCCCCCCCCCCCCCCCCCCCCCCTCCCCCCCCCCCCCCCCCCCCCCCCCCCCCCCCCCCCCCCCCCCCCCCCCCCCCCCCCCCCCCCCCCCCCCCCCCCCCCCCCCCCCCCCCCCCCCCCCCCCCCCCCCCCCCCCCCCTCCCCCCCCCCCCCCCCCCCCCCCCCCCCCCCCCCCCCCCCCCCCCCCCCCCCCCCCCCCCCCCCCCCCCCCCCCCCCCCCCCCCCCCCCTCCCCCCCCCCCCCCCCCCCCCCCCCCCCCCCCCCCCCCCCCCCCCCCCCCCCCCCCCCCCCCCCCCCCCCCCCCCCCCCCCCCCCCCCCCCCCCCCCCCCCCCCCCCCCCCCCCCCCCCCCCCCCCCCCCCCCCCCCCCCCCCCCCCCCCCCCCCCCCCCCCCCCCCCTTCCCCCCCCCCCCCCCCCCCCCCCCCCCCCCCCCCCCCCCCCCCCCCCCCCCCCCCCCCCCCCCCCCCCCCCCCCCCCCCCCCCCCCCCCCCCCCCCCCCCCCCCCCCCCCCCCCCCCCCCCCCCCCCCCCCCCCCCCCCCCCCCCCCCCCCCCCCCCCCCCCCCCCCCCCCCCCCCCCCCCCCCCCCCCCCCCCCCCCCCCCCCCCCCCCCCCCCCCCCCCCCCCCCCCCCCCCCCCCCCCCCCCCCCCCCCCCCCCCCCCCCCCCCCCCCCCCCCCCCCCCCCCCCCCCCCCCCTCCCCCCCCTCCCCCCCCCCCCCCCCCCCCCCCCCCCCCCCCCCCCTCCCCCCCCCCCCCCCCCCCTCCCTCCCCCCCCCCCCCTCTCCCCCCCCCTCCCCCCCCCCCCCCCCCCCCCCCCCCCCCCCCCCCCGCCCCCCCCCTCCCCCCCCCCCCCCCCCCCCCCTCCTCCCCCCCCCCCTCCCCCCCCCCCCCCCCCCCCCCCCCCCTTCCCCCCCCCCCCCCCCCCCCCCCCCCCCTCCCCCCTCCTCCCCCCCCCCCCTCTCCACCTCCTCCTCACCTCCTCCTTTCCTCTCCCATCCCCTCCTACTCCTCCTTTCCTCTGTCATCCCCTCCTTCTCCTCTTCTCCCCTCCCATCCCCTCCTCTCCTCCCTCCTTCGCCCCCTCCTCCTCCCTCCCTCCACCCTCCTCCCCCCCCCCTCCCCCTCCCATCCCCACCTCCCTCCTCCCTCCTCCACCCTCCTCCGCCCCCACACTCACCAAGCATCTGAGCGAAAGTGTAGAGTTTGGTGAAGAACCTGATGTTTCGCGACTCGTTCTCCATCTCGTCGATCAATCCTCTGCCGATGAGAGATCCGACCTCTCCAGCTTCCCAGTCGCGTCTGCAAGGCCAAAAAATGAGGACAATCAACAGGAGGAAATGAGAGGCTGCTTTAAAATCTTGATAGGCTTTGATATGAGGTCGAAAGAGACGAGAGAGAGGCGAGGAGAGAGAGGAGAGGAGAGAGAGGCGAGGAGAGAGAGGCGAGGAGAGAGAGGAGAGGAGAGAGAGGCGAGGAGAGAGAGGAGAGGAGAGAGAGGCGAGGAGAGAGAGGAGAGGAGAGAGAGGAGAGGAGAGAGAGGAGAGGAGAGGAGAGGCGAGGAGAGAGAGGAGAGAAAAAATAAAGGGGGAAAAAAAACAGCTTTCCGATGAACATTTAATTTTGTTTCATTTGTGCCTATGGATATAATCGCTGGTGTCAAATTAAAATAATAAATTAATAAATAAATATTGAAATAAATAATAAAATAATTATATGATATTGAATATTATATATAATAAATACATAAATAATACATAATGTAAAATAAAAAATGTGTGTGTGTGTGTGTGTGTGTGTGTGTGTGTGTGTGTGTGTGTGTGTGTGTGTGTGTGTGTGTGTGTGTGTGTGTGTTTTCGCACAAGCGTGAATGTGTACGTGCATATAATAAATACATAAATAATACATAATGTAAAATAAAAAATATGTGTGTGTGTGTGTGTGTGTGTGTGTGTGTGTGTGTGTGTGTGTGTGTGTGTGTGTGTGTGTGTGTGTGTGTGTGTGTGTGTGTGTGTGTGTGTGCGTGTGCCTGTGCGTGTGTGTTTCTCGTGCGTATTTCGCGTGTTCGTGAGCAGGTGCGTGGTGCGCGTGCATGCTTAAACTTTTTATCCCTAGGTTTAGCATGCCCGGACTTGTGTTTACATCTAATTCAACATGCAAGGTCGTGACGCTCAACCCAAAGAGCTGACGTCATAGGTTCGTACAAAAATAGCGCCCAATTGCCCGACTCCATAGAACTCTATTACTCACAATTTACGTGACAACTTCTCCTTCCCTCAAAATAAATAAATAAATAAACAAATAAATAAACACTACGTTCTTAACACGATATTTTCATACAAAATTATCCCTTGGTTGAAATTATTGAAAAAGAAGCAAAGCTGCCTTACAAGTGATTTGAGTTTATTCAGAGGTTATTTCTTCTCTTGTATAGCCTATTATATATCCCTTGCTCAAAAAAAAAAATAATAATAAATAAATAAAAAAAAAAAATAAAAAAATAAAAAAATAATATATATATATATATATATATATATATATATATATCCTAAGTGATCCTGTGTCAAGCCATAGCAGTCATAGTGCTGAATATAGAAAAGGTATGAAACGAGAAAGAATATGTTCACAATACCAAAGATGTACTTAACCTGTTTCGAATATTTCTGACGAAGATATATTCGAAACCGGTTAAATACATATCTTATACTGTAAAGACCTTCATTCTCATTCATACCTTTTAGTGAGGTAATATTTCTCTGAAGTAATGAACACACTTGTTAATTTCCGTTTTGCATAGGCCTATATATCCATCAAAGTAGATTACCCTCAGTCGGTCAGCTTAAACAGCTTAGACCAAAATGTATTCAAACCATCGAATAATGTACGCAAGGCTTAATGGAATAGCAAAGCAAGAGGCGAAATTAAAAATATAACAAAAATATCCTCCAGCAAGGAAAAGGCGTGGCTTGTCATCTATCAAATACCAATATCAATATTCTAACGAACATACATTCCTCAGGTCTTACGAAACAAAACACAACAACAACAACAACAACAAAACAGATAAAGAACAGAAAGACAGGGAGAACAGAACATAAATAGTTGTTTTTAGGCAAAGAAAAGAAGATAATGGTATGGCAGCTTCAACTAATACCGAAAAAAACAACTACAGACAGACAAACAAGAGAGACGCGATAAAATAGAAGAATAATCCGTATAAACTAAAGGAATGCTAATGCTAGTACGACTGAGTGAAGAGACTGAGTTAGGTGTGTGTTTGCGCCCGCGTGTGCATGTGTATGTATGTACGTATGCATGCATGTGTCCGTGTGCGTGTGCGTGTGCCGTGTGCTGGGGCGGACGAGAGGCCAGGCAGGTAGTAGTAATGTGGCCCCTTCCCCTTTACCAAACGCTCCTGAAATACCGTGTAAAAAAATAAACTGTCCGCGAGCATGTGCATTCCCCATACCGACCTTACTCGCTATTTCGTTCGTGGGTGAGCTGGAAATTCTGTGTATTTTCTTCTTTTCTTTCTTTTTTCGCACGTCACACACGACTGGCAGCAAAACATGTACGAGGCTAGGTCGGGAATTTTAAGTACGTCAGCACGGACGGGCATTTCTCTGCTATGCTAACCCGAATAGCATACCCAGATTTACCAATTTTACCATATTTTGGAAGGGAAGTTTAGCCCCCTAGAATTATCTTCATCCTTCTTGAGTTTTCTTCCTTTTTGATTTGTCGTCAGCAACTGCTTTTCGTTCACCCTCTGGCAATGTAGTTCACCCCCCCCCCCCCTCGCCCCTGGAATGTTCCCCTAAATACGGCCCTGCTGAGCACACGTCCTTCACAACTAAATCTACACACTTTCTCTCCCCTCCCCGCTCTCTCTCCTCCCCGCTCTCTCCCCTCCCCGCTCTCTCTCCTCCCCGCTCTCTCTCCTCCCCGCTCTCTCTCCTCCCCGCTCTCTCTCCTCCCCGCTCTCTCTCCTCCCCGCTCTCTCTCCTCCCCGCTCTCTCTCCTCCCCGCTCTCTCTCCTCCCCGCTCTCTCTCCTCCCCGCTCTCTCTCCTCCCCGCTCTCTCTCCTCCCCGCTCTCTCTCCTCCCCGCTCTCTCTCCTCCCCGCTCTCTCTCCTCCCCGCTCTCTCTCCTCCCCGCTCTCTCTCCTCCCCGCTCTCTCTCCTCCCCGCTCTCTCTCCTCCCCGCTCTCTCTCCTCCCCCCTCTCTCTCCTCCCCGCTCTCTCTCCTCCCCGCTCTCTCTCCTCCCCGCTCTCTCTCCTCCCCGCTCTCTCTCCTCCCCGCTCTCTCTCCTCCCCGCTCTCTTTCTCTTTCTCTCTCTCTCTCTCTTTCTCTCTCTCTTTCTCTCTCTCTTTCTCTCTCTCTTTCTCTCTCTCTTTCTCTCTCTCTTTCTCTCTCTCTTTCTCTCTTTCTCTCTCTCTTTCTCTCTTTCTCTCTTTCTCTCTCTCTCTCTTTCTCTTTCTCTTTCCGTCAGACCGACAGTTTGTTTCTCTCTTTCTCCCCTCCCCTCTCCTCTTCCACACTCTTACTCTTACTTTTACTTTCACTCTCACTCTCATATCTCTTACCCTTACCTTCTGACCTCTCTTGTCCCCTCCCTCTCCTTTCCTCTCCTCTCTTCACCCTGCCTTCCCCCCTCTCCTCTCCTCTCTTCTCTTCTCTTCCCCTCTCCTTCTCCCCTCTCTCCCCCTCCTTCTCCTCTTTTCTCTCATCTCCTCTCCGTCCCCCTCGACCTTCACAGAACATAAAAATCTCATGCCCGCACCTGTCAGTCTGTGGCTTCCCCGCAATAACATTTATCGGCTTAACGTGACAGCCAACAGCCGGTGCACCCTGTTGGCCCTCATTTGCCTCACTGAAGTAGTTCCCTCCCCTGGCGCTCATTAGATGCGTCGCCTCCCCTCTCCCATTCGCCTCCCCTCTCCCATTCCCCTCCCCTCTCCCATTCCCCTCCCCTCTCCCATTCCCCTCCCCTCTCCCATTCCCCTCCTCTCTCCCATTCCCCTCCCCTCTCCCATTCCCCTCCCACGTCCATCCAGCCGTGACAGTTTCAGCATCTTGTTATTCTCGCCTCAGGTTAAGGGGCTCGTCCAATTTTAGGTCCGCGGCAAGTTTTAAATTCTTTGTGTATTTTAATGGATTCGCCGCGTTTTAGGTCCTCGCCCAATGTGAGCTTCAGAACCAATAATTTCAGATCCTCACGTGTTTAAATGTCTTCGCCCAGTTTTAGTCCCTTTCCTCTCATATACTTACTTTTTCTTAAAACTAAAACACACAGGTTTACATGCCTTTTCACACGATCACTAATAAACAATATCATGAACATGCTTACTCGGGAAATCATGCCAAGGGTATCTAAAAGCTAAAGAACGGATGACCATGCACTGTAAAAGGAAATATGAACAAAATGCCGGGGCAATCTGGTCTTACCTCACTTGTTTTGGTGACGCCAGCATCTTTGCCTCGCTTTAGTTCAATGTCACGGATTTCTCCTTATCCAGTGGTTAATTAATAACAGTTTATCGATCACTTGATTCAGTCCGGAGTATATCGAAGCTGGTAGCAACTAAAGAACACCAAATATTTGCAAAACGTTAAGGGAAAAATGTATAAACGTACATCTATCAAAATAATAATAAATAAACAAAGGAAAAAAAAAAAAATATGATGAAGCACTCAACAAGGGATCACTTCGCCAACAAAACGTTTTGCGACACTTGTACAAGATCAAAACATCTTGCGACACTTGTACAAAACCAAAACATTTTGCGGCATTTTTACAAGGTCTGACTGAAGCTCGACAGGGAAAGATACTAGCCTTTTTTTATAAGCCACTATCAATCCTTATTTGCCAGGGAACAACACACCGATCTTTCCGTCTATCCATCAGGGAAAAGGTTCATCTAAAACTGACCGTCCGTATTTTTCGGTATCAATCCCAGTGGCACCGAAATAACCAGCGTACATTACACAGCCTTCCCCAGACCAAGGAACAGTCGATATTAAACCGACAATCACTTAGAAAGAAAAAAATCCCAGCAGGAATATATATATATATATATATATATATATATATATACGCTTTTACCAGCCGATGCGCCCTCATTTGCATATCTAACAAGGCCTCATTTTTTACAGCCTGACGTCCCGGGGAATTGGGGATTCCCCCATCCCCCCCATCCCCCCCATTCTCCCATTCCCTCACCCCAAGTATCGGCACAATAGAGACGTCTCCGGCTCCACAAGAATGAAATGCGTAGATCGTGATAAATGTGTGATACATGTAGATATGCTGAACTTGTACTATGTAGAAAATGTAACAATGCAGAACTATGAACAAATATCGAAAGTGTGACAAATGTAGAAATTCTAAAAAATGCAGCAAGTGTAGCTTGTAGAAATCGTGACACATGTATGAATTGTCAAAAACAGAGTGACACATGTATAAATGCATTATGACAAGTGTAGAGATAGCATGAATGAAAACATTTTTTTTTAATCCTAATGGGAGACACGTAATTTACATTTCTTCATCAGAATTACGTAACACCGTAATTTTATTACGAACAGTCGAATCACTCGCTGTCACTCCTACCTCTTTTTTTCCTTCTACATTTCTCCTCTCTCGCGCTAACAGTTTGTGAAAAAGCAAGAAATTGCTTTATTTCTCAGCCTCACGGCCAAGCAGTGGCGTCTTGTAACGAATTCCACCATACAACAAATAAATCAGGCGAGGGTAGCAAGACCATTCATGGTAGCCCTAAAAAAATGGTCACTCATGGACAACGCTATAGCACAGGTTCTTGATGAAAGATTTCTCAAAGTTCATATCTATATTCCTGGAAAACGAAGAAGAAGAAGAAGAAGACGACGACGACGAAGGCGAAGAAGAATATGAAGAACAAGAACAAGAATACGAACAAGAGAATAGCAAATAAATTAGATAACAATAGGAAAAAATAACTACAACAACAACAACAACAAAACAACGAAACGCTCAAGGATAAACATACGAAAGTACAGATGTTATCGATTTCTCTCGCCGCGTCGACCGTCTACTAACCCTCGCAGAGCGTACATCGTGGCGCGAACCACCGGGAAATTGTCCCAGAAATGTTCAAGTCAAGAGATCAATACCTGGCGTCGAGTGCGACCTTGAATCCGAAGGCAGGAGAGTGAGGACGAGTGTCGCCCCGAGACGTTCGCTTGAAATATGAAGGAAGGGGCGGGTAAGGTAGGTCGGGCGGGGAGGCGGAGGGACATGCTTCTTTTGGAGGGAGGGGGAGGGGCCTGTCTGGTTAGGAGGGAGGCGTAGGGGCCTGTCTGGTTGGGAGGGAAGCAGAAGGACCTGTCTTGTCAATGTTGGACACGAAAGGTAAGTCTCGCCAGATATTCCCTTGATTTTCTTGAGTCACGAACCTTTTCTGTTTTTCTGTTCACACTTTGTCGTTATATAACCACATCCAGGCCTTAGGCTCATCCGAAATAGCCAGTACTGTATCACCTACACGCATTAATAATATACATAGTGTACATACGATATATTTTCTCCTTTCCCCTCCCCCCTACCATTTTCCATTTCAGTCACGTTTTTAGTCTCAATATCTGTCTTATTTTGTCTCTGTGTGTCTGTCTCTTATCTGCCTCTCTCTGTCTGTGTCCATCTCTATCTGTCTATCCTCTTCCTCCTCTTTATCTCCTCCTTCTCCTCCTCCTCCCCCTCCTTCCTTTCCTCTCTTCCTCCTTTCTATCCTCCTACTTCCTCTTCTCCTCCTTCCTCTCCCTCTCAATCAGCTCATCCCAGACGCGTATCATATCGACTGGCACCAAAGCCGATTACGAGTCCTGAACACTATTGCTACAGGGAGTCTATTCATAACAATTAAGGTGATAAGAGGGCCAAGGGAAAGAAGAGGGGGGGGGGGGAATTTAATCAATGCTGGGGGACTATGGACGACGATGGCAGCTACCCCTCGCTCTGAAGACTCTCTCGCGCCTCTTAAAACCATCCGGACAAGACGCGAGACGCCAATCTTTTCACGCGGACTGTAAGATTATTATCAACGAAGCACCTCAAAAGCTGCCATCCTAACCTTGCCGTCCTAATCTTGCCATCCTTACCTTCCAATCCTAATTTTGCCATTCTAGCCTTCAAAGTCCTCTTCCTCTTCGTCGGAGATTTCCCTTAAGACGACTCGACCTGTATCTCGCTCCTACGACTCCCCTCTCCTCCTCGGGCTTCACTGTGTCATGCCCAATCACATTCCTTCATTTTCTAGGCCTCCCGTGCCGTCCTGCCGTCACGAATCTGTCTCTCCAATCGTCCCAGTTCCCTAATTCTTAGCAAGCCATCCCTTTCCTTTTCTTCTCCCTCCTCTCAGTCCTCTCAGTCCTCTCAGTCCTCTCAGTCCTCTCAGTCCTCTCAGTCCTCTCAGTCCTCTCAGTCCTCTCAGTCCTCTCAGTCCTCTCAGTCCTCTCCGTAGTCCTCCTCTCAGTAGTCCTCCTCTCAGTAGTCCTCCTCTCAGTAGTCCTCCTCTCAGTAGTCCTCCTCTCAGTAGTCCTCCTCTCAGTAGTCCTCCTCTCAGAAGTCCTCCTCTCAGTAGTCCTCCTCTCAGTAGTCCTCCTCTCAGTCCTCTCACTAGTCCTCCTCTTCCTCCTCTTTCTCCTCTTTCTCCACCTCCTCCTCCCTCCCCCTACCGCTTCCCGGCCGGAGAAAATCCCCCACGACTTCCCCTAAACAAACGACGTCCCAGGAAGGACCTCCACCTAATCGGATCCTTTCCACGGGCTTTTTGTCCGGCGAATCCCCTGGCGCTTGAGGGAAGGGACGAACCTCGACGAAAAGAAAAGAAAGAGAAAAGAAAAAGATGAAAGAAAACGAGACAGAATGCTTGTGTACTGACGTTTTTATTATGCAGCATGATGACACGCTAGATATTATTGTTTTCTTTCTTATTATTATTTCCTTTTTCTTTCATTTCCTGTAATTCTTACTTCTCCCCTATTAATCATGGTTCCAACAATCCTGGAACGAGAACAGACAAAACAGTAATACGAAATGCTGTGATACGACAGCGAGACTCGGATCAAACACCTGACCTAAACTGAGATCTGAAACAAAACGTGCGTCGGGGATCATGCCGTACGCAAGTCAATTATATTAACCCCTTCAAAAACGCTTCCAAAACGAACTTCATTACCTTCCTCTACCCTTCCTCCTTGAATTCCCACGCTCCTGATTCCAGACCCCGAGCAAAAGGAACAGCTGTTGTTATAAAGACATTCACACCTCCTCGGCCCCGTTTCCGATAGCCGTTCACAAGATCTTAGAAGAAATGGATCTTCCCTTTTCTAAACCCAGCCTCAAAGGAATCTTAAAGAAACGGCATCTTAAGGATCTTTAAGCCTTTTCCCTTCTACAGCCACTGTTGACCAGCACCTTCGGGTCGTAAGGTGAGCTTTAGGTGTACCTGGAAGCAGCCTCAGCTCAGGTGACTTGTTTTGGGAGACGAAATTAGAATGGCAAAATAAAGAAAAGGAAGAAAAAACAGAAGAAACAGAAAAAAACAGAAGATAAGAAGATAGGCAGAGTGGAGATTTAAAAGCCACATTTCCATAGTTTAGGAATAGCATCATCGGCAACCATCATTACATAAAAAAAACTCATTGTACAAACGTCTCCATGTCTATAAATACACATGCAATTATGTCAATCATAAAATTATTGGCAAAATCTTGGCAATCAACAATAAATCCTATTGCCTCATCAGAATACCCTTTGTTTTTGTTTTGATTATCATCCTTCATTAAAGAAGACGAAATTTACGAGAATCGACAGGGGGGGGGGGGGGGTGACTGCAACAGAAGAGGAAGGTTTTTCAGCCCAAGTTTTGCCTCGGGTGAAGAAGGGAGAGCCCACGAAAGTTCCAGCGAAAGTGGCCGTCCACGGAGCCCTCCCTCCCTCCCTCCTTACTTCCCTCCCTCCTTACTTCCCTTCCTCCCCTTCCTTTCTCTCTCCCTCTCCTCTCTCCATTTCCCCTTCTCCCCTTACTTTCTCTCTCCCTCTCCTCTCTCCATTTCCCCATTTCTTTTCCGATCTCCCCTTTTCTTTCTTTCTTTCTTCCTTCCTCTCTCACCGTCTCTTCCTTCCCTCTACATTCCCTCTCTCCTCTTCCCTTTCGACCAACCTCTCTCTCTCCCTTCCTCTCCCTCCAATTCCCTCTTATTATTCTCCCTCTCTCTCCCTGTCCCTTTCCCTTCGTCTCCTTCCCACACCGCCTTAACCCATCTCATTCTTCTTTCTCCTTCCCTCCTCCTCTCTCTTTTTTTCCTTCCTTCCCCCTTCCTTCCTTCCTTGTCCCAACCTCTCTCCATCTAGCCCTCCCTTCCCTCCCCCTACCTTTCTCCCCTTCCTTCCTCGTCCCAAGCTCTCCCTCTCTCTGGCCCTCCCTTTCTTCCCCCCCTCCTCCCTTCCCCTCACCCCCGCCCTGACGCTCTCGATCACAGGGCGAGGCCGAGAATCGATACTCTGAAGTTCCAACCTTCACATGCTGCTTCGCCTCATAATGTATACACATGCACATACCGGATAGGCATAAACGAGAGAGAGAGAGAGAGAGAGAGCGCGCGCGCACGTGCTTATGTGTGTGTGTGTGTGTGTGTGTGTGTGTGTGTGTGTGTGTGTGTGTGTGTGTGTGTGTGTGTGTGTGTGTGTGTGTGTGTGTGTCTACATATAAATATAATTTAGTAAAACACACGCACACACACACGCACGCGCACGCGCGCACACGCACCCGCACGCACACACAGAGAGAGGGACAGAGAGAACGAGACAGAGAGAGAGAGAGAGAGTGTGTATCTGTCTAACACAAGTTTACACTCAAAGAGGAAACTGTCAGGAAATAATCAGGCCTTCTTCACGTATCTATTCTGCCTGATTTATTGCTTCCTCCGTTTGGCTTCCTTTTCAACCCCGTGGCGCTCTCGGCGGTTATGAAACTTAAATCTTCCCTTTAA
>NC_061840.1:26898676-26901176 GCF_019202785.1 Penaeus chinensis
AACAACAACAACAACAACAACAACCTCCACCGACAGAGCATCAGAATCCTTCTATTTTTCCCATTAAAAGGGGGGCAAAAAACAAGAAAGTATTTTCCCCCTCGTCTCACTCGATCTTTCAGACACTAACAAGTTCAGGGAGAGCCATATGAAGTCCTTTGGCGCCCCATCCAAGCGACAGGATACAAGTTATAACGAGCGGGGCACCGACGTCAAGCGGCCGAATTTTGACATCTTCCCTTATTCCGTTTTTTTTTCTCCCTTTCTTTGTTCGTCATTTTTTTTTTTTCTATTGCTTCCGCATAAATCTCTTCTTTCTTTTCTTTTTCTGCTTCTACCTCTCATTCTATCACTGTTTTGTACTCGTTTGTGATTATCAGTCTTCTTTCCTGCTTTCCATTCTTTGTCATTCCTCCCTCCACTTTCGCCTCCCCTTCCCACCCACCCTCTCTCACTCCATTCTCCCTCTACCCTGCCTCCCTTCCCTTCCTCCCTCCCTTCCCTTCCTCCCTCCCTTCCCTTCCTCCCCCCCCCTTCTCTCCCAAACCTCCGCCTTCTTCCTCCCTCCTCCACCCCAGGAGCCCCTCGCAACACTCCCCTTCCCACCAACCCACCCTCCCCTCTCCTCCTCCCCACTCTGACCCTCTCACCGCCCCCCGCCCCATTCTCTCCCAACCTCCTTCCCCCCTCTCCCCTCCCCCTATTCTCTCCCAAACCTCCTTCCCCCCTTCCCACCCACCCCCCCTCTCCTCTCCCCCCGGTGGCTCGCTCGCAACAGGTTCCGCCAAATCCCCGACTGATGCTGCTCCGTCACTGCCTTATAACCGGAATCCAGAACAGCCTTGTTGTTGTATTGTGGATTTCTATTATTTATGTTCTTGGTTATTCCTTTCTGCTTGTTTCCATTTGTGGGGAAGGAAGGGAAAGGAAAAGGTGGGAAAAAGATAAGGAGAGGGAGAGGGAGAGGGAGAGGGAGAGGGAGAGGGAGAGGGAGAGGGAGAGGGAGAGGGAGAGGGAGAGGAGAGGGAGAGGGAGAGGGAGGAAGGAGAGAGGGGAGAGAGAGAGAGAGAAAGGAAAAAAAGAGAATCAAAGAGAGGGAGAGAGAAAAATCCCGAGGAGGAACCCCGAGGAGCTGAGACCGCGAGGGCCAGGGACCAACCAATCCGAGACCGAGATTGGCAAGCGAAATCGGATGGTCTCCCGGAATGGGATTAGAAGAACCGGAATTGGATTAGGGACAAATAAGGACACGCGAAAGGAAGGTTAAGCGAAGGAAATGAGACGAAGAAGAAGCTTCAATTGGAGGAGGAAAGGAGAGGGGGAGGGAGAGGGAGGGGGGGAGACAGAGAGAAGAGACAGAAGAAAGAAGAGGATAGGAGAGGAGAGGAGAGGAGAGGAGAGGAGAGGAGAGAGGAAAACAAAACAGAAAAGGAGAGAAGAGAAGAGAAGAGAGAAGAGAAACAGGAAATACCGAAAAGCTGAGAAGAAAAGGAGATGAATGGGCGAAAAAGAGGAGAGTAGAGGAGAGGGAGAGAGAGGTAAGGGGGGGTAGGGAGCAGGAATAATGGGAAATGGAGAAACTGTTAATGGAAAGAAGAAAACGGGGAAAGAGGGAGAAAAGAAAAGGAGATAGGTGGGAGAGGGAAATAGGGAGAGATAAGAGGAAGAGGAAGAGAAGAGAAGAAAGATGGGAAGAGGGAAAAGAAGACAAGAAAATTAGAAAAAATATATAAGAGATGAAAAGGGAGAAAGACGGAAAATGAAAGAGCAGATGAAGGAAGAGTAATGGAAAACGAGATAATTATGATAATGATATCGAATTGACTTAGTCTCTCCTAAAGGAAGCGATGCCTGGCGAGAGAGAGTAATGATAGAGAGGTTTGTAGATAGACCATGCGCGCGCGTGTGCGTGTGCGTGTGCGTGTGCGTGTGGAGAGGGAGAGGGAGAGCGAGAGAAAGAGAGATAATGAGAGAGAGAGAGAGAGAGAGAGAGAGAGAGAGAGAGAGAGAGAGAGAGAGAGAGAGAGAGAGAGAGAGAGAGAGAGAGAGAGAGAGAGAGAGAGAGAGAGAGAGAGAGAGAGAGAGAGAGAGAGAGAGAGAGAGAGAGAGAGAGAGAGAGAGAGAGATAAGAGAGAGAGAGAGAGAGAGAGAGATAATATGAGAGAGAGAGAGAGAGAGAGAGAGAGAGAGAGAGAGAGAGAGAGAGAGAGAGAGAGAAAGAGAGATAATGAGAGAGAGAGAAAGAGAGATAATGAGAGAGAGAGAGAGATAATGAGAGAGAGAGAGAGATAATGAGAGAGAGAGAGAGAAAGAGATAATGAGAGAGAGAGAGAGAGAGAGAGAAAGAGATAATGAGAGAGAGAGAGAGAAAGAGATAATGAGAGAGAGAGAGAGAGAAAGAGATAATGAGAGAGAGAGAGAGAGAAAGAGATAATGAGAGAGAGAGAGAGAGAAAGAGATAATGAGAGAGAGAGAGAAAGAGAGATAATGAGAGAGAGAG
>NC_061840.1:26911176-26916176 GCF_019202785.1 Penaeus chinensis
AGAGAAAGAAAGAGAGAAGGAGAGAGAGAGAGAAAGAAAGAGAGAAGGAGAGAGAGAGAGAAAGAAAGAGAGAAGGAGAGAGAGAGAGAAAGAAAGAGAGAAGGAGAGAGAGAGAGAAAGAAAGAGAGAAGGAGAGAGAGAGAGAAAGAAAGAGAGAAGGAGAGAGAGAGAGAAAGAAAGAGAGAAGGAGAGAGAGAGAGAAAGAAAGAGAGAAGGAGAGAGAGAGAGAAAGAAAGAGAGAAGGAGAGAGAGAGAGAAAGAAAGAGAGAAGGAGAGAGAGAGAGAAAGAAAGAGAGAAGGAGAGAGAGAGAGAAAGAAAGAGAGAAGGAGAGAGAGAGAGAAAGAAAGAGAGAAGGAGAGAGAGAGAGAAAGAAAGAGAGAAGATGAGAGAGAGAGAAAGAAAGAGAGAAGATGAGAGAGAGAGAAAGAAAGAGAGAAGATGAGAGAGAGAGAAAGAAAGAGAGAAGGAGAGAGAGAGAGAAAGAAAGAGAGAGAGAAAGAAAGAGAGAAGGAGAGAGAGAGAGAAAGAAAGAGAGAAGGAGAGAGAGAGAGAGAGAGAGAGAGAGAGAGAGAGAGAGAGAGAGAGAGAGAGAGAGAGAGAGAGAGAGAGAGAGAGAGAGAGAGAGAGAGAGAGAGAGAAAGAAAGAAAGAAAGAAAAAGAGAAAGAAAGAAAAAGAGAAAAAAAGAAAAAGAGAAAGAAAGAAAAAGAGAAAGAAAGAAAAAGAGAAAGAAAGAAAAAGAGAAAGAAAAGAAAGAAAGAAAAAGAGAAAGAAAGAAAAAGAGAAAGAAAGAAAAAGAGAAAGAAAGAAAAAGAGAAAGAAAGAAAAAGAGAAAGAAAGAAAAAGAGAAAGAAAGAAAAAGAGAAAGAAAGAAAAAGAGAAAGAAAGAAAAAGAGAAAGAAAGAAAAAGAGAAAGAAAGAAAAAGAGAAAGAAAGAAAAAGAGAAAGAAAGAAAAAGAGAAAGAAAGAAAAAGAGAAAGAAAGAAAAAGAGAAAGAAAGAAAAAGAGAAAGAAAGAAAAAGAGAAAGAAAGAAAAAGAGAAAGAAAGAAAAAGAGAAAGAAAGAAAAAGAGAAAGAAAGAAAAAGAGAAAGAAAGAAAAAGAGAAAGAAAGAAAAAGAGAAAGAAAGAAAAAGAGAAAGAAAGAAAGAAAGAAAGAAAGAAAGAAAGAAAGAAAGAAAGAAAGAAAGAAAGAAAGAAAGAAAGAAAGAAAGAAAGAAAGAAAGAAAGAAAGAAAGAAAGAAAGAAAGAAAGAAAGAAAGAAAGAAAGAAAGAAAGAAAGAAAGAAAGAAAGAAAGAAAGAAAGAAAGAAAGAAAGAAAGAAAGAGAAAGAAAGAAAGAAAGAGAAAAAAAAATCAAATCACTGAACCCTCGACCTTAAAACCACCATTCCCACCCCACCCGCATAAACACCCTACCGCAAGGGCCTCTCCCCTCCGCCACCCACCCACCCACCCACTATACAAAAAAACGTTTAACCACAACACAGGCTTAACGCGCGGAGCCCAAGGAAACGTTTGCAGTCGCGTCCCAAGACTCAAGACGGCGAGTTTCCTTTCTTCACCTGGCCTGCCGGAGCGTGCCTGAGGCCTCGTGGTGGTTTATGCTCCGGTTAGTGCCATGGATGTGTGTTAATTCGTAAGCAGCTGTACATGGGTTAAATAATGTACATTCGTAGGTAGGTATACAGGTTGGTATACAAGTGCAAAGACAAATAATGTATAAGATGTAGAACTATGTATTGTGCAGCGGACAGAATACACACACATACACACGTACAGGTATGTATGTATGTGTGCACAAGTGAGTGAGAGTGAGAGTGAGAGTGAGAGGAAGAGGAAGAGGGAGAGGGAGAGGGAGAGGGAGAGGGAGAGTGAGAGTGAGAGGGAGAGTGAGAGTTTGAGTGTTTATTTCCAGTGTCTACACAGGCGAGGGAAAGGGCCACGTGAACGACTTATTATCACATCACCGCTTATTACGCTATTTATTGATCCGGACATTCGCCCTCCCACGATACTACCACTTCGCTTTGTGTGCGTGGCTATTGCCCGTCCTCTCCCCCTTCCCACTTCTCCGTCACCCCTAACCCCATTTCTCTTCTTCTTCTTTCTTCTCCTCTTCTTCCTCCTTCACTTCTTCCTCCTCTTCCTCTTCCTCCTTCTCCTGCTATTCCTATTTCTCCTTCCACCCTCCCCCCCCTCATCCCCATATCCCCCTCCCCACCCCCTCTTCCTCTACAATCCCCGCCTCCTTTCCACCCACTCCCCATCCGCCTTATCCCCTTTTCGTCCACCTTCTCACACCTACGCAGTGCCCCCCCCCCCCTCTCGACCACAGCCCCCCACCCACACCCCCACCCGAACACCCCCTACAAACCCCGCCCCCCGCCCTCCCCTTTGTTCCTTCCCTGACACTTCGATCGCCCCGCCCCCTTCTCCTCCCCCTCCCCCCCTCCCCCGACTCGATCCACTTGACCCCAACGGAGACTCCTGTTCCCTCTAACGAAAGAAGAGACTAAAAAAGCTTTTTTTTTGTTTAGTGTCAAAAATGCGATCGCTCTTAGCACTATTCTGGCCATTGTTTGACGTCGCATCACATCAATGCCAAAAAAAAAAAAAATTCTCCCCCTTTATTACCCCCACACTATCGCTGCTAAATCACCATCATTCTTTCACTCACCACGCCATTATTGCACCATTATTACACCATCACTACCATCACCATTACTATTCACCATCACCACCATTACTACACCATCACTATTACTACACCACCTCCACCATTACTACACCACCTCCACCATTACTACACCACCACCACCATTACTACACCATCACCACCATTACTACACCATCACCATCATTACTACACCATCACCACCATTACTACACCACCTCCACCATTACTACACCATCACCACCACCATCCACAACCACACCTATTCATCATCCCCATCACAGACAGGTGCCAAGAGCAAGCACACCTGGAGCTGAAGGCGGGAGAGGGGGAGGAGGGGGAGGGGGGGCAACATGCACAACTGAGAGACGCCAATCAAACTTTCATGCATTCCCCCTACCCCCCACCCCCCCGCGACCGCTGCAGCCCACAACAAGGATTCGAAATGAACGCGCCAGACTGCCTCGGGCTTTAGAAAATAATAATGGATTTAAAATGAAATAAAATGAAATGAAATTAAAAAGAAGAATAAAACAAAATTTAATTATATTAAAAATAAGATATAATAGTGATGATGATAATCATAGCAACAATGATAATCATAATAATAATAACAACAATAAAACAATAATAACAATAATAACAATAAAACAATAACAATAATAAAAATGAAAATAATAATAATAATAACAACAACAATAACAATAATAATAATAATAGCAACAATAACAATAACAATAACAACAATCGCAAATAAAAAAATAAATCAATAAAATAAAAAAAATCCCAAAGGCTAATCCACAAAGTTTCTTCAGTGATGCGGCGACATTACTTATGTATAATGCGCTACGTTCGAGGGGAGGCGGCAGATGGGGGGGGAGGGGGGGAATTGGAAAGGGGGAGGGGGGGGGGCGGAAGGAAAGGGATAGGAAGCGGAATAAGATGGGGGGGTTCAGGGATAGGGAGGAGGGGAGGGGAGGGGAGGGGGAGGAGGAGGAGGAGCAGAAAGGGGACGAGGAGAAGAGAGAGGAAGAGGAGGGGGGGGTAGAGGGAGAGGGAGGGGCAAGGGGAGAGGGAGGAGGAGAAAGTGGTTGGAGATGAAGATGATGATGTAGGGGAGTAAGAGAAGGAGGAGGAGAAAAAAGAGGGAGGAAGAAGAAGAACAAGAACCACAACAAGAACAAGACAAAAGAAGAGAGAAGAGAGAAATAAAAAAATAAAAAAAATAAAAAGCAGGTAGAAAGAGAAGGGGGAGGAGAAATGACGGAGAGGAAGCCCAAGACCAAGGCAAGGAGGAGGAGGAGGAGGAGCAGCAGCAGAAGGAAGAGCAGGAAGACGAAGACGAAGACGAAGACGAAGACACGAAGGAGGAGTGACGGAGTGGATGACCAGGACGAGGAGGAGTAGGAGGAGAAGGAGGAGCAGGTGGAAGCGTCGGTGGAGAGCAGCACTTCATCCCGAGAGAGTGTCCTTGAGCTGGAGAGAGGCCGACGGAGTTCCCTCGCCGTCCTCAGCCTCGAAACTAAGTGAGGGAGGGAGGGAGGGAGGGAGGAATGGGGAGGGGAGGGAAGGAAGGGAGGGAGGAATGGGGAGGGGAGGGAAGGAAGGGAGGGAGGAATGGGGAGGGGAGGGAAGAAGGAATGGGGAGGGGAGGGAAGAAGGAATGGGGAGGGGAGGGAAGAAGGAATGGGGGAGGGAGGGAGGAAGGAATGGGGGAGGGAGGGAGGAATGGGGGGGGAGGGAAGAAGGAAGGGAGAGAGGAATGGGGAGGGGAGGGAAGAAAGGGAGGGAGGAATGGGAGGGGAGGGAAGGAAGGGAGGGAGGAATGTGGAGGGGAGGGAAGAAGGAATGGGGAGGGGAGGGAAGAAGGAAATGGGGAGGGGAGGGAAGAAGGAATGGGGAGGGGAGGGAAGAAGGAATGGGGGAGGGAGGGAGGGAGGAAGGAATGGGGGAGGGAGGGAGGAATGGGGGGGGGGGAAGAAGGAAGGGAGGGAGGGATGGGGGGGGGCGGGAGGGAAGGGAGGGAGGAATGGGGAGGGGAGGGAAGGAAGGGAGGGAGGAATGGGGAGGGGAGGGAAGAAGGAATGGGGAGGGGAGGGAAGAAGGAATGGGGAGGGGAGGGAAGAAGGAATGGGGGAGGGAGGGAGGAAGGAATGGGGGAGGGAGGGAGGAATGGGGGGGGAGGGAAGAAGGACGGGAGGGAGGAATGGGCGAGGGGATGGAAGAAAGGGTAGGAGGAATGCGGGAGGGGAGGAAGGAAGGGAGGGAGAATGTGGAGGTGAGGGAAGAAGAATGGCGAGTGAGGGAAGAAGGAATGGGAGGGGAGG
>NC_061840.1:26923676-26928676 GCF_019202785.1 Penaeus chinensis
ACAACAACAACAAGTAAGAAGGAAGAAGCATAAATAAAAATGTTAAGAAAATTATCGACAATTTCAAAAAGAGGCAGTGAATTTCCTTTGAAAGCTTAAGTGCACTTTAAACCTAACCTGATATCAGAAAGAAAACACTTAATTGCAAAAAGAGGTCCATCCTTTTTCATATTACGCATCGCTTCATTAAAACATGAATGAAAGGAATCAACAATCAATAGTAAATGAAATAAGGATAAAATCCCGCAGACTTTTAACGACAGTAAAATAAATAAATAAATAAAAATAAGTAATTAATTATAAAAAAAAATAACGTTTACTCTAGACGCAAAACCAGTAAGCAAATCTAGCCTTTATGTTCCTGAATAAAGTTCAAGGCCCTCGGAGAGAGTGCCAGGGCAGTGCCACTTGGGTGAACTGCGTTATTTGAACTCTCAAGGCCTGAGGGCGAGACGGCTTTGAAAAAAGTTCAAGTAAATTCTTCTTAATTAACTGCAATAAATTTCAGTGTCATTCATTCCCGACGTTGCGCATATCTTTTCTCTTTTTTCTATTTCCAATTTTCCCTTCTCTCTTTTCGTTTGTTCTTTTATTTTCTGTTTTCCCTGTTCTCTTTTATTCTTTTTTTTTTCTCAATGGCTATTGGATATTTGTTATTTGCCATTTTGAAATTTATATTTTCCATTTTCCCTTCGCTATTTCTTATTTCCAATTTTTTTTTATTTTGCTCTTTTATTCATTTTTCTTAATGTCTATTTTTTATTTTTCATTTTCATTTTCTCTCTTCCTTTGCTCTTTTATTCCTTTCTCTTACCTGCCTATATTCTATTTTCCGTTTTCCCCATTTCTATCTTCTGTTATTCATACCTTTTCTCAATGGCCAATTGGTCTCCTTGACTGCGCGAGGCTAATTAATCAAAAATCATAAATACAACTTGAAATGAGTGCGCTTTTACCCCCCCCCCCCGTCCTCCAATAAGACTTTTATCGTTATTGCAATAAAAGAATTCCAGCTGCCGTAATCACGCAGAACATCTTTGAACTTCTGAAAATAAAGATAACACGAAACCACAGAAATTAGAAAATTTTAAGGTCTGAAAAATTTATTCATATATATATACACATATATATATATGTATATATACATATGTATATATACATATGTATATATACATATATATGTACCTATATATGTATAGATATACATATATGTATATATATATATCTATATATGTATAGATATACATATATATGCATATATGTATATATATATATATATATATATGTAATTTACATATCTAAACATATATGTCTATAAACATACATATGTATATATATACATGTGTAACTAGATACATATACATGTAAACATATACATAATGTAAATATATACAGATATATGTAAATATATACATATAAATGCATTTATATGTATGTATGTGTATATATATATATATATATATATATACATATATATATATATATATATATATATGTATATATATGTATATATATATATGTATATATACATATACATATATATATATGTATATATATGTATATATATATATATATATGTATATGTATATATATGTATGTATATGTATGTATGTATATATAATTATATGTATATATACATCATATAACCGAAGACATTAGGAAAAAAAGCGATAACAGAACTTCTTAAAAGAAAAAAGAAGAAAATAAAAAAATAAACAAAATCCCCAACCCGAGTAATTCCTTCTTCCCGAATCCTCTCTCTGCCAGCGATATAGTGCCTAATCCATCAAGCGGGTGCCAGAGCCGCGACCACAGTGCCACGCCTATCACTCCCACGTTTCCTCTCCCCCCCCCCCCCTTTTCAGCGTTAAAAAAACGTTCGACACAAAACGTTTCTTGATCTTCCCTTTATTTAGTCTTTTTATACCTATTTTATTTATTTTATTTATCTCTTTTGTTTGTTTTGTTCTTCGCTTTCCTTTGTTGTGGTTTACATTTTTTTTTTTGTATATATTAGGTTATCTAATATATCAAAATGACAGTGGCAATGGTGAGTGATGATTGGTGATGATGGTAGTGATGGTGATATTAATAATGTTGGTGGTGGTGGTTGGTGGTGGTGGTGATGATATTGATGATAATGGTAGATACTACTAATAATAATGACGACTATAATGATGCTTAAAAACCACAAACACGAATGCAACAAAACAAAAAAACAGCAAGAATAATAATGAACAGACACCACCTCCACAGACGCACAGAGGCAGCAGAACCCCCCCCCCCCCCCCCACAGAGCACTACACCCAAGAACCTACCATCTCATATCACTTTCGCGCCCGCTCGCTACATCAATCATCTGCCTTATCTGTACAATCACTATCGCCAGGGGAGGTAGGGACTAACTAAGGCATATAGACACATCTGTTCAACTCTTAGAGAGGATCAGGAGGAACAGGAGGAACAGGAGGAAAGAAGGAAGGAAGGAAGGAAGGAAGGAAGGAAGGGAGGGAGGAAGGAAGAGAGGAGGAAAGAGGAAGAGAAAGAAGAGGAGGGAGGGAGGAAGGAAGGGGGGAGGAGGAAGGAGGGAGGAGGAAGGAAGGAGGAAGGAGGAAAGAGGAGGAGGAAGGAGGAAAGAGGAAGGAGGAGGAGGAAAGAGGAGGAGGAAGAGGAGGAAAGGAGGAGGAGGAGGAGGAAAGAGGAAGAAGAGGAGGAGGAAAGAGGAAGAAGAGGAGGAGGAAAGAGGAAGAAGAGGAGGAGGAAAGAGGAAGAAGAGGAGGAGGAAAGAGGAGAGAGGAGGAGGAAAGAGGAGAGAGGAGGAGGAAAGAGGGAGAGGAGGAGGAAAGAGGGAGAGGAGGAGGAAAGAGGGAGAGGAGGAGGAAAGAGGGAGAGGAGGAGGAAAGAGGGAGAGGAGGAGGAAAGAGGGAGAGGAGGAGGAAAGAGGGAGAGGAGGAGGAAAGAGGGAGAGGAGGAGGAAAGAGGGAGAGGAGGAGGAAAGAGGGAGAGGAGGACGAAAGAGGGAGAGGAGGACGAAAGAGGGAGAGGAGGACGAAAGAGGGAGAGGAGGAGGAGAAAAGAGGAAGAGGAGGAGGAGGAAAGAGGAAGAAGAGGAGGAGGAAAAAGTAAGAAGAGGAGGAGGAAAGAGTAAGAGGAGAAGGAAAGAGGAAGAGGAGAAGGAAAGAGGAAGAGGAGGAAAGAGGAAGAGGAGGAGGAAAGAGGAAGAGGAGGAGGAAAGAGGAAGAGGAGGAGGAAAGAGGAAGAGGAGGAGGAAAGAGGAAGAGGAGGAGGAAAGAGGAAGAGGAAGAGGAGAAGGAAAGAGGAAGAGGAGAAGGAAAGTGGAAGAGGAGGAGGAAAGAGGAAGAGGAGGAGGAAAGAGGAAGAGGAGGTGGAGGAGGAAAGAGGAAGAGGAGGAGGAAAGAGGAAGAGGAGGAGGAAAGAGGAGGAGGAAGATGAAAGAGGAGGAGGAAGAGGAGAAGGAAAGAGGAAGAGGAGAAGGAAAGTGGAAGAGGAGGAGGAAAGAGGAAGAGGAGGAAGAGGAGGTGGAGGAGGAAAGAGGAAGAGGAGGAAAGAGGAAGAGGAGGAGGAAAGAGGAAGAGGAGGAGGAAAGAGGAAGAGGAGGAGGAAAGAGGAAGAGGAGGAGGAAAGAGGAAGAGGAGGAGGAAAGAGGAAGAGGAGGAGGAAAGAGGAGGAGGAGGAAAGAGGAGGAGGAGGAGGTATCGAAAATGGGGATTCAATTAGCAAAGTTGGAGTTGAAGGGCGACCGACGCGCGTGCACAGGCTTCTCCTACTAATAAATCTTAACTCACGGGACTTATAGAGAGAGGGGAGGGGAGGGGAGGGGAAGGGGAGGGGAGGGGAAGGGAAGAGGAGGGGTGGCAAGGGAGAGGGAGAGGGAGAGGGAGAGGGGAGAGGAAGGGGGAGGGGAGAGGAAGGGGGGAGGGGAGAGGAAGGGGGGAGGGGAGAGGAAGGGGGGAGGGGAGAGGAAGGGGGGAGGGGAGAGGAAGGGGGGAGGGGAGGGGAGGGGAGGGGAGGGGAGGGGAGGGGAGGGGAAGAGGAAGAGAAGGGAAAGGAGAGAGTAGGGGAAGGAGAGAGTAGGGGAAGGGAAGAGGAGGGAGAGGGAGAGGGAGAGGGAGGAGGAAGGAAGGGGAAGGAAGAAGGAAGGGGAAGGAAGAAGGAAGGGGAAGGAAGAAGGAAGGGGAAGGAAGAAGGAAGGGGAATGGAAAGGGAGAGGGAAAAAAAGGAGAAGGAGAGAGGACGGGGAAGGGAAAAGCAAGAAATGCGAAAGGGAGAGGGGGAGGAGAGAAGGGCAAGGGGAGAGGAAGGGGGGAGGGAAGAGGGGGAAGAGGGGGATGGGAGAGGGGGAGTAGAGATGGGGAGGAGAGAGGAAAGGGGAGGAAAGAAGGGAAAGGGGAGAGGAAGGGGGGGGGGAAGGAGAGGGGAAAAAAGGGGGGTGGAAGGGGGATGGGAGAGGGTGAGGAAGGATTTGGGAAGAGGGGGGAGGATGGCGAGAGGAAGGGAAAGAAGAGAAGGGGAAGATTAAGAACACGGAGAGGGAGAGGAAGTGGGAGGGGCAGGCGGATGGAGAAGAAAAGAGAAAGGAAGAAAGGGAGGACAAGAAAGTTAATGGAAGAGGAGAGGAGAGGAGAGGAGAGGAGAGGAGAGGAGAGGAGAGGAGAGGAGAGGAGAGGAGAGGAGAGGAGAGGAGAGGAGAGGAGAGAAGAGGAGAGGAGAGAAGAGGAGAGAGAAGAGGAGAGAAGAGGAGAGAAGAAGAGAGGAGAGGAGAGGAGAGAAGAGAGGAGAGAAGAAGAGAGAAGAGGAGAGAAGAGGAGAGAAGGGAAGTGAAGGGAAGGGATAGAACGAGAGACGAGAGATAGAGTGCCCGAGTGGGCGTCAAAGCTCTTCATAAAGCTTTAGGAATGCAGTTTTACAAAGTTCAAAATTGGTTTTCCTCGCCAACTTCTGGTTTCTTTGATGCTCGCTTTCACCGCATAATACTATAA
>NC_061840.1:26953676-26958565 GCF_019202785.1 Penaeus chinensis
CTGTAATAAAAACAATAATAATAATCGGCTTATTGATTCTCATACAACCAGGGGCTGAGAATATACATTATGTGCGTGCGTACGTACGTGCGTGCATGCGTGTGTGTGTTTGTGTGTACACATAACATATCAATGCATATATAAACTGAAAGTATATATATGCACGTATGTACATATACAGATGCATAATATATATACACATATATATATATAAATATATGTATATTAAATATATACATATATAAATATATATCAAATATATATACACATGCATATCTTCATGTATATATATACACACATATATACAAGCATATACATACATATGTACTTATATACATATATATAAATATATACGTAAACATACCAATATATACATATATAGATATCGAACACATATATGTATATAAACGTTTATCTCTATATACATATACATATAAGTATGTATATATGTATACATGGTAAAAAAAAAACAATGACCTGAAGATGGTATCCAGGTGATTTCGAAATTGTTTTACCATTCATACATATACATATACATGCACATGGATATACAATTATATTTCTATGTACATGTATATACAAATATATCTATATGCATATGCATATACGTAAATCTATTTGTAAATGTATATACATATGTATGTATATATACACACATATGCATATGTATATAAATATTTATCTATATGTATATATACACATTTATGTGTATGTTTATATCATATATATATGCATATATATATATTTGTATATGTATATAAATTTCTATGTATATTTGCATGTGTGTGTGTGTGTGTGTGTGTGTGTGTGTGTGTGTGTGTGTGAGTGTGTGAGTGTGTGAGTGTGTGAGTGTGTGTGTGTGTGTGTGTGTGTGTGTGTGTGTGTGTGTGTGTGTGTGTGTGTGTGTGTGTGAGTGTGTGTGTGTGTGTGTTAGTGTGTGAGTGTGTGTTATGTACATGTATGTATATATATATATATGTATGTACATATGTATGTATATTTATATATGTATATATATATTTGTATATGCATTAATATTTGTATATATATTAATATATTTGATATAAATGCATATTTGCATATGTATATATATGTATATACATGTGTATATATATAAACGTAAGTATAATATATGTATTATACGCATATGTATTATACATATATATGTATATATATGTATATATACACACAGGTACATACACATACATAGGTATATATAGGTACATACACATACATAGGTATATATAGGTACATACACATACATAGGTATATATAGGTACATACACATACATAGGTATATATAGGTACATACACATACATAGGTATATATAGGTACATACACATACATAGGTATATATAGGTACATACACATACATAGGTATATATAGGTACATACACATACATAGGTATATATAGGTACATACACATACATAGGTATATATAGGTACATATACATACATAGGTATATATAGGTACATATACATATATAGGTATATATACATATAGATGTATATATACATTTAGATGTATATATACATATAGATGTATATATACCTATAGATGTATATATACCTATATATGTATATATACCTATATATGTATATATACCTATATATGTATATATACCTATATATGTATATATACCTATATATGTATATATACCTATATATGTATATGTGCCTATATATGTATATGTACCTATATATATACATATAGATGTGTATATATACATATAGATGTATATATACTTATACATATAGATGTATATATACTTATACATATATATAAATATACGCATATATGAATATATGATGTATATATATTTTTTTAACAGCCATTCATTCCACTGCAGGACATAGGCCTCTCTCAATTCACTATTGAGAGGTTATATGGCAGTGTCACCCTTGCCTGATTGGATGCCCTTCCTGATCAACCGCGGTTCGGCGCGGTAACACCAGAGCCACGGCGGCGACTTCCCTTACGAGACCTGCGTTTGACTTCTTAAGGCCGCCGCGACGGATATGTGTATATATACATAAATATACATGTGTATATATACATACATATACACGTGTATATATACATACATATACACGTGTATATATACATACATATACACGTGTATATATACATACATATACACGTGTATATATACATACATATACACGTGTATATATACATACATATACACGTGTATATATACATACATATACACGTGTATATATACATACATATACATGTGTATATATACATACATATACATGTGTATATATACATACATATACATGTGTATATATACATACATATACATGTGTATATATACATACATATACATGTGTATATACATACATATACATACATATACATGTGTATATACATACATATACATACATATATACATACATGTTATGTATACATACATGTTATATATACATACATGTTATGTATACATACATGTTCTATATACATACATGTTCTATATACATACAAATACATATATGTATATATGTACATATACAAGTAAAAATACAAACACATATATTGGTATATATACATATAGTTGTATATATACTTATACATATATATACACATGTGTGTGTGTGGGGGGGGGGGGGGTAGTACACACACACACACACACACACACACACACACACACACACACACACAAACTGGCTCCCAATTGTCACTGCATTTCCTTTCCCGGTGTTATAAAAGTTTTTTTTAAAACCCTTTTGTGCAACTCATCATCCGCTATGAATAAAAACACAAAAGATGACCTGAAAACTGCTCACTGTATGCTGCACACACTGTATATCCTTTCATTGTAGGAACAGGACAAAAGGGCCAGTACTATAACAGATATGACTTACTAATACCGAATTAATATTCATCATATATAAAAATGCTTTTTTCCTCACTCTGAGACACGTGCTGACACTGGACATCAAAATATTTATAATGATAGTAACAATATCAGTAAAAAAATTAGTGATTATGATAATTGTGGTAATAACAATAATGAAAATGGTAAAATGATAACAATAACAATAATAATAATAATGATCATAATAACAATAATAATAATAATAATCATAATAACAATAATAATAATAACAATAATAATAACAAAAATAATAAAAATAATAATAAAAATAATAAAAATAATAATAATAATAATAATAATCTGAAGCTGAGGATGATGATGATCATGAAGTTATATCTATACTACTGCAAGTGCTATCCAACTTCTCAAGTCCTTGAAATGATTTTTTACTTTCTTTTCATACCACTGACTTTTTTTTATTTACCTATTTATTTATTTATCATTAACTTTTTCTTCTTTCTTCTACGTAAATCAACTGAAGCCAGTATACAATATATAGCAAATGCTCGGCCATACGTTATGTCACCTTCCTGAAAGTCTACACATTTGCAATCTAATAACGTCTTTCCACGTTAAACATTTACAGGGAGAGAACTGTATGCGCAATGTACTTAGCAAAGTAATTGAAATACTAATAATAGTGACAAAGAGAGGGAGGGTGGGAGGGAGGGAGAGAGAGAGGGAGGGAGAGAGGGAGGAAGGAGGGAGGGAGGGAGGGAGGGAGGGAGGGAGGGAGGGAGAGGGAGAGGGAGAGGGAGAGGGAGAGGGAGAGGGAGAGAGAGAGAGAGAGAGGGAGAGGAAGATGATGGAGGGAGGGAGGGGAAGGGAGGGAGGGAGGGAGAGAGATGGAGGGAGGGAGAGAGAGAGAAGTGAGAGAGAGAGAGAGAGCAGTGCGAGAGAGAGAGAGAGAGAGAAGTGCGAGAGAGAGAGAGAGAGAGGTGCGAGAGAGAGAGAGAGAGAGAGAAGTGGGAGAGAGAGAGAGAGAGAGAAGGGCGAGAGAGAGAGAGAGAGAGAAGTGCGAGAGAGAGAGAGAGAGAAGTGCGAGAGAGAGAGAGAGAGAGAAGTGCGAGAGAGAGAGAGAGAGAGAAGGGCGAGAGAGAGAGGGAGGGAGGGAGAGAGAGAGGGAGGAGAGAGAGAGAGGGAGGGAGGGAGAGAGAGAGGGAGGGAGGGAGAGAGAGAGGGAGGGAGGGAGAGAGAGAGGGAGGGAGAGAGGGAGGGAGAGAGAGAGGGAGAGAGAGAGGGAGGGAGAGAGGGAGAGGGAGAGAGGGAGAGGGAGGGAGAGAGGGGAGAGAGAGAGAGAGAGAGAGAGAGAGAGAGAGAGAGAGAGAGAGAGAGAGAGAGAGAGAGAGAGAGAGAGGGGGGGGGGGGGTAACAGACCCAAAACAAGAGATCAGCCTAGGGGGAGAAAAATATATGTTAAGGGGAAAAAAGATGCCAACTTAAACAAGTTAAAACCGACGCAAACATGCCAATCTATACTTCTACATAAAACACTTCTCACCAAAGTCATTTAAACATTTATGTCCTTGATATACCTAATATACTTCAAAGAAAGATAAAAAGAAAGAGTAAAATAAAAGACTTCTTATTTGGATAATGTTCCCACTCCAAATATTAACCACAGCGGCGCCAGCGAGCCAGACATTTCCACCAGATAAAAGGAAAGTAAAGCTAAATATATCAAAAAAAAAATTTGAGACGTGAGTAACCAATAAAGACGCATATCATCTTTCATAATAACATCTTAACATTCTGTGCAGTGGGCAGAATATATCACTGCATGACATAAAATCGCATGCATCTTTCATGTTGCGAATTTTCAAGGGACCAGCAAGGGTTAATCATTAATGCCAATATTAAGTATAATTCAATTAACCAAAGCATCGCATACTCTTCAAAAGAGGAGAACTGACGACTATGCACACACATTCACAAAACCACATTTCCAAAGTAAAAAAGGACGCTTCAAACAAGTTCGCGCGCACACAAGTACTCACTCACTCAC
>NC_061840.1:26958665-26961165 GCF_019202785.1 Penaeus chinensis
TTTTTTTTTTTTTTTTTTTTTTTTTTGCATTCATTTAATTGGGTTTTTTTTTCTCTCTCTCTCTCTCTTTCTTCTTTTTAAAATGTTGTTTAGTGTTTTCTTTCGTATTTTTGCATCTTGAAAGTAACGCTGGAACGAATTGAAGCGAGGCAGACAGACAGACAGACAGACAGACAGACAGACAGACAGACAGACAGACAGACAGACAAAATAGATAAAAACAGAAAGACAGCAGACAGAGAGGCAGGCAGAGGGACAGATAGAAGATAATGGGACAAAAAATTTCATCAGAAAGGAACACACAGACAACAGAAAACCAATTTCAAGGGTTTTAAATATATTCGTTCCTACCTTTAAATATAACAATTTTGGGAAAACATCAGAAATGACAAACGAAGATACTTGACGTGACAAAAATACAAAATTAAAAATAAACTCCAGATGAACCTCAAAGGAAGGACGACCATTCTTGCCCGGGTTTTTTTTTTGTCTGTTTTGTGTTGTGATCTTTGTGTTTGTTTGTGTTCTGACAGTGGTGTGTGCGGGACTGTGTTTGTGTTTGGTGTGGTTTCTGTTTATGTTGTGTTTCTGTGTGGGGCTGTTTGTGTTTGTCTGTGTTGTGTTTTTGTGAGATACCGATTAAGATAGATAAAGATAGATAGTTAAAGCGAAAGAGAGAGAGAGAATATATTTGTCTATATGTATCCGCACGTATACATGTATGCATTTGAGTGCGTGTATGTGTATATATATGTATATATATATACATATATATATATATATATATATATGTGTGTGTGTGTGTGTGTGTGTGTGTGTGTGTGTGTGTGTGTGTGTGTGTATGTGTGTGTGTGTGTGTGTGTGTGTGTGTGTGTGTGTGTGTGTGTGTGTGTGTGTGTGTTGTGTGTGTGTGTGTGTGTATATGTAGATAGTTAGACATACAGATAGATAGATAGATAGATGGATAAATGTGTATATGTTTGTTTGTGTGTATATATATATATATATTTATATATATATATATATATATATATATATATATATATATATAGACAAATACATAAATATATATATACGTACATAACAGCTTACGTGCGTGCGTATACGTACATATCAGCTTGCGTGTGTGTGTGTACGTATATACTTGCTTACATGTGTGTACGTACAAAGCAGCTTGCGTGCGTGTGTATCCGTATAACACAGGTTGTGCGTGTGTCTATACTTACATAGCAGCTTGCGTGCGTGTGTATACATATATAACAGCTTGTGTGCGTGTGTGTACGTATATACTTGCTTATGTGTGTATACATACATAACAGCTTGCTTGAAGTGTGTATACTTACATAACAGCTTGCGTGCGTGTGTATACGTACATAACAGCTTGCGTGCGTGTGTAAACGTACATAACAGCTTGCGTGTGTCTGTGTACGTATATACTTGCTTGAGCGTGCATACGTGCATAACAGCTCGCGTGCGTGTGTATACGTTCTAAAGCAGTCTGCGTGCGTGTATGTACGTACATACTTGCATGCGTATATGTACGTACATACTTGCTTGCGTGTGCGTACGTACATAACAGCTCGCGTGCGTGTGTGTACGTCTAAAGCAGCTTGCGTGCGCGTGTACCATTGTGCGTGCACCATTGTGTGTGCGCGCAACCCACAAGTCAACCGGGTGCAGCGTGCGTTGAAATCAGCTTTTAATTAGAATTACTCTCAAAATCTCCCATTAATTTTTCATGATGCTTCCCGGGGATTTATCGAGCATCACAAAGACAGCCACTATTGATTCTGGCAAAATTGGATAAGGGTGTTCAGAGGTTTTTTTCTTTCTTTTTTTCTCTCTCTCTTTCTCCTGTGTTTTTTTTTTTCTTTTCTTTTCTTTTTCTCATACTTATTTCTGTCTTTTCCTTTTCTTTCTCTTTTTTTTCTCTTTTCTCTTTCTTCTTCTTGCACTTTTTTTCTCTTTTCTTTTCTTTTTCTTATTCTTTCACTTTTTTTTTTCTTTTTCTCACTTTTTTTTCTCTAGTTCTCTTTCTTTACTCTTTCTATGCTTCTTTCTTTCTGTCTTTCTTCTTTGTTTTTTCTTGCTCTCACCTTTTTCTCTATTTCTTTCTTTCTATTATCTTGCTATTCTCCCTTTTATTTTTTTTTTTTTTTTCTACTAATTCTGGCTCTTCCTTTTTTATATTTGTTTGTCTGTTTTGTTGCTTTTTATTCTTCTATTTTTTTATATTATGCTTCTGTCTGTTCATTGATTAATCAAGCGGTTTTCTATCTATCTCTTCGTCTGTCTGTCTGTCTGTTTATCTAGCTGTCTATCTATCTATTCATTTACAGTATATATCTATACAGGTATCTTATATAACACCTTTCTCTACATATGCTGTGCTTGCATGTTCACATACACAACCACAAACGCGCGAGCTCACACATAGACAAATAGACAGATATTGCTATAGATATAGATATAGATGTAGGCAGATATGAATATATATATA
>NC_061840.1:26963665-26968665 GCF_019202785.1 Penaeus chinensis
GAGTGAGAGAAAAAGAAAGAGAAAGCGAGCGAGAGAATGTGAGGAAAACAAAGAAAGAAGCAGAATAGAGATAGCGTAAATAAGCACTGAAGATGTGTCAACAAACAGAAGGAATAAAGGAACAAAAGAAGAAATAATAGAGAATAAGAAAGGAAAGAAACGACAAAAAAATGAAAGAGAGTAAAGCGAAAGAGGAGGAGATAAAAGAGATGATAAAGATAAAGTGCAATGAAATAAAATAAATAATGAAAGAGCCTCGCATAAAAGAAAGAGAAGAAAGAAAGGAAACTAAGAGAAAAAGAAAAATTATCGGGAGCAGAATGGGAGACGGAGGAAAAGAAGAGAAAGGGGAGAAAGGTAGGAACAGAGGAAGAAAGAGACGAGAAGGAAAGAGAGAGAAAAAAAATTGACGGAGATAAGGAGAAGATGGAAGAGGAGGAAGAAAGAAAAAGAAGGAATAGAATGATAAGAAGATTAAGGAGGCAAAGGAGAAAAAGAGAAGAAGACAAAACATATAGAAGAAAGAGGAGGAGAAGAAGAAGGAGAAGGAGAAAAAGAAGGAGAAGGAGGAGAATGAGAAGAGAGAAAACAGATGACAGAGACAGAGAAATAAACAAACAGAGAAAGAAGAGGCGGCTAAAGCGGAGGAAGAAAGGAAAGAGGAGACAGAACAGAGAGAGAAGGAAAAGAGAGGTAAATGACAATGAAAAAAAATAAAATAAAAAAAAAAGGTAAAGGAGTTAGGGGGAGGAGAGAACAATGGGAAAAAGAAAAAAAAAATGAAAAAGGGGCGGAGAGGGAGGGGAAAAAGAGATGTAAGAGAGACGGGGGATGGGGAGGGGAAAGGATGGGAGGAGAAGGAGGGGGGAAAGATGAATAGGAGGGGAAAGAGGAAGAAGGGGGGAGGAGCGGGGGGAGGAGAGGAAAAGACGTGAGAAAACGGGAAAGGAGGGGGAGGAAAAAGGGATAGGAGAGAAGGAGGAGAAAGAGAATAGGAAGAGGGGGAGGAGAGAGGAATAGGAAGAGCTGTGAAGAAGAATGGGGGAAGAGAAAAAAGGGGTAAAAGGGAAAGGGGGAGGGAAAAGGGGAGGAGAAGGAGAAGGAGGAGAAGGAAGGGGGTCAGAGAAAGGAAAGGTAGAGAGAAGGAGGAGGGGATGAAGGGGGAAAAGGGAGAGTGAAGGGAAACAAAAACTTTTCCCGGGAATAAAGGGGGAAGGGTTTCCCCCTTCCCCGGGCCCGACACCTCTCCTCCTTGCCCCCCCCCCCCCCTTCCCCGCCCTCGTCCCCCCCTTTTCCTTGCCCCCCCCCCTTTCCCCCCCCCCCGTCTCGTCCCTCCCTCTTCCTTGCCCTTCCCCCCTTCCCCCTTCCCCCGTCTCGTCCCTCCCTCCTCCTTGCCCCTTCCCCCCCCTTCCCCCCTTCCCCCTCTCGTCCCTCCCCTCCTTGCCCCCCCCCCCCTTTCCCCCCTTCCCCGCCCGCCCCCCCCTTTTCCCCTTCCCCCCCCCCCTTTCCCCCTCCCTCTCTTTCTCCCCCCCCCCCCACCCCCCCCTCTTCTTCTTCTTCCCCCTCCTCCCCCTCCTCCCCTCCCCCCCTCCTCCCCCCTCCCCTCCCCTTTCCTCCCTCCTCCTCTCCTCCTCCGCCTTCCTCCTCCTCCTTATTCTCCTTGAAGGGGGAAAAAATTTTGAAATTTTGGGGGACTTTTTTTCTTTTTTTGCCTACTATTATTTTTCTCCTCATTATTCATCATTATTAAAGTTTTTTTTTCCCTCTTTCAGTCTTTGACTATTTTTCATTTTCATTCGTTTTCCTCGCTTTGTCCTTTTTTATTCTTTTTAGGGGGGGGGTATTCTTGTCCTTTTTTTTCTGTTCCCTCTTTCCTTTCCGTTTATCAACCTTTCCTCTGTTTCCTATAAACCTTTTTTTCCCCCCTTTTTTCCCCCTTCCTCCCTCCCTTCCCCCCCACCCCCATTGAACCCTCCCCCCTACCTCCCTTCGACCCCCAAACCCCCATCGCAAACACACACTCAAATAAAATTGATAAAAGAGAAAAAAAAAAAAAAACGAATTAAAAAAAAAAAAGTGAAAAAAAGGTTACTACCAAACACCTTTATAAAATATTGCGTCATTTATTTTACTTAATTCAATAATGTTTAAGAATTGTGGGGAGAATGACTGTAAAGGGGGGTGGGGAGGGGAGGCGGACGGGAGAGGAAGGGGGGAGGGAAAGGGGAAGGGGCGAGGGAAGGGGGAAAGGTGAGCGAGAAAGGGGGGGGGGGAAGAAAAAGGGGGAGGGGGAAGGGATGAGAGGGGGAAAGGAAAAAAGGGGAGGGGGGGGGGGGGGGGAAGGGGGGGAGTGAAGGGGAGGGGGAAAAAAAAAGAGGGGGGGGGAAGGGGAAGGGGGAAAAGGGGGGGGGAGAAAAAAATTTAACCGTAACGTGGGAAATGTATACCCTTAATATGCCAATTGGTTCGCAAAAATTGCTCAATCGAAAATTTTTTGGATCCCCGTGACTATTGTTGCCTGGCTAAAAAATTTTTATTAAGTGCGTGTTAGAATGTTTGTTGTTTATCTAGAACAGTGAGAATTAACGATTTTTCTCCCTTTTTCCCTGTCTTTCTCTGCCCTCTTTTCCTCTTTCTCATTTTCTTTATGTATAACGAAATTTTCCCTCTTCAAATATCTGTATCAGGGGTTTGTAAAAAATTCTCCTCTTTTTTCCCCTCTTCCCCTTATCCTTCTTTTTAGTATGCAAATTCTATCGAAATCTTTATTCCTCTTCTGTCCCCCTTTCTCTTCTCTCCCCTCTCTCCCCTCTCTCCTCTCCCCTTCCCCCCACCCCCTTTTTTCCCTTTCTCTCCCCTCTCCCCCCTCTCTCTCCTCTCTCTCTTCTCCCCTCTCTCCCCTTCTCTCCCCCACTCCCCTCTCCCCCTCGGTCCCTCCCTCTCTTTTTTTTTTCTTTCTCTCTCTCTCTTTCTCTCCTTTCCGTAAGTATGTATATTTCTGTGTCTATGTATATATGTTGGTGTATAACAAAAGAAATACATACATAAAATAAATGGATAGTTAAATATACAAATACAATTTATTGCGTAGTTGGTGTGTGTGTGTGGTGGTTTATACATAAAATAAATAATATACAGACGCGTAGCCCCAAATGGTTGAAAGCACTGGACTCCGCCTTCGTGGTCCTAGTTAAAATCCACCCCCCGGGCGGCATCGTAAAATAGCCTTCCCTCCGTTTAATGCTTTAGTCCGACCTCACGGCGAGAAACGACATGTCGCTTTGGAGAATCAAGTGTTAGCGCCGGGAACGCGGTTATTAGGAAGGGGCATCCAATCAGGGAAGGGGGGCACTGCGAATACCTTTTTAAATGAATAGGAAGGCTATGTCCTGCAGTGGAATGAAAGCTTTAAAAAAAAAAAAGAAAAAAAGAAAAACAAAAAATATATAAAAATATAATTTTTATATAAATATTTAGTAATATATATATTATATATATACACATAAAAAAATATTTTTAATTTAAATATAAATTAATAAATATAAATAAAATAAAAATTTATATATAAAATATTAAAAATAATAATATGTGTGTTAAAATATATATATATATATAAAATAATATAGATTTATATGTACGTATATTTTAATAAATATATATATAATATGTAGTAGTATATGTATATAATGTATGTATGTAAAAGTATATTATAGTATATTATATATATATTTTAAAACATACATAATATATATATAATATATATAATATATATAAATCTATATACATATTTATAAAACATACATATATCTAATTTTATACATACGGGATAAAATAAATAATATATATATATATTATATATAAATATATAAAAAGGGTTTCATAAATTATATATGTATGTTTTTGTGTGTATATAATATATAAATATATAAGGGGTGTGTGTTGTGTTGTGTGTGTTTTGGGGTGTGTGTGTGTGTTTTGTTGTGTGTTATTATAAATATAATATAAAAAATAAAATATAAAATATATATATATATTCGTTTGTGTGTGGCTGAGTTCTAAAAAATCAGGCGTGTGTGTAAATATGCTTTCATTCCATGTTTCCATCCTTTCCCTCCCCTTTTCCCTTGCGCACCTTCTTCCACCACCCTCCCTCCCCTCTCACTTTGCTCTTCCCCCTTTCCCCCCCCTCTCCCTCCCCTCTCCCCCCTCCCTCTCCCCTCCTCTCCTCTCCCTCTCCCCTCCTCCCCCCTCCCCCCCTTTTCCCTCCCCTCTCCCTCTCCCTCTCCTTTCCCTTCCCCCCCCTCCCTCCCCCATCCCCCCCTCTCCCCCTCCCCCCTCCCTCTCCCTCTCCCCCCCCTTTCTTCCCTCTCCTCTCCTCTCCCCCTCCCGGTTCTCTTCCTCTCCCTCTGCCTCTCCCCCCTCCCTTTTCCCTTCCCCCTCCCTCTCCCTCCCTCTTCCTCTCCCTCTCCCCTTTCCCCCTCCTCTCCCTCTCGCTCCCTTTTTCCTCCCCTCTCCCCCCTCCCTCCCTCCCTCTCCCTCTCTTCTCCCTCTCCCTCTCCCTCTCCCCCTCCTTCTCCCTCTCCCTCTTCCTCTCCCCTCCCTCTCCCCTCACCCTCCCCTCATCCCCTTTCCTTTTCCTCTCCTTCTCCCTCTCCCTCTCCTGGTGCTCTCCCTCCCTCTCCTCCTCCCCTCCCTCCTTTCCCCTCCCTCTCCCCTCCCTCTCCCCTCTTCCTCTCCCCTCCCTCTCCCTCTCCCTCTCCCTCTCCCCTCCCCCCTCTTCCCTCTACCATCCCGTACACTGCCTCTCCTTTTCTCTCTCCCTCCCCTCTCCCCTCTCCCTCTCCCGAAATTTACTGCCTCTTCTTCCCTTTCTCTCACCCTCTCCCCTCCCTCTCCCTCTTCCTCTCCCCTTTTTTCACTGCCTCTCCTTTTCTCCTCTCCCCTCCCTCTCCCCCCCTCTCCCTCTCCCCCCTATTCACTGCCTCTCCTTTTCTCTCCCC
>NC_061840.1:26973665-26976165 GCF_019202785.1 Penaeus chinensis
CCCTCTCCCCCACCCCTTCCCTCTTCCCCGTCGTCTTCCTCTCCCCCTCCCTCCCCGTGCCCCCCTCCAACTCTCCCTCCCCCCCCCCCTCCCTCCCTTCCCCTTACCTCTGGACCTTCCTACCCTCCCCCCTCTTCCCCCTCCCCCCTCCCTTCCGCTTACCCCTGGACCCTTCTACCCACCTTACCTCCGCCCCCCTTCCCCTCCCCCCACTTCTCATTTTACATTTGAATGTCCAGTTCTCACTAACTCTCCAAGTGTTGCCTCCTTACTATTATCCTTGTGCCTCTCTGTTTCTCATTCTCTCATTCGGTCGTTATCCTCCTCTCTCTCTCTCTCTCTCTTTCTCTTAGTCATTATCTCTCTCTCTCTTTTCCCTCTCTCTTTCTCTCTCTCTCTCTCTCTCTCTCTCTCTCTCTCTCTCTCTCTCTCTCTCTCTCTCTCTCTCTCTCTCTCTCTCTCTCTCTCTCTCTCTCTCTCTCTCTCTCTCTCTCTCTCTCTCTCTGTCTCTCTCTCTCTCTTTCTCTCTCTGTCTGTCTATCTCTCTCTCTCTCCCCCCCCCCCTCTCTCTCTCTCTCTCTCTCTCTCTCTCTCTCTCTATCTATCTATCTATCTATCTATCTCTCTATCTATCTCTCTCTCTGTCAAGATTACTCCATCTTCACGTTCTTCCTCCTCTTCTTCCTCTTCCTCTTTCTTCTCCTCCTCTTCCTCTTCCTCTTTCTTATCCTCCCTTTCCTCATTTTCTATCTTCTTCTCCTTCTCCTTCACGTTCTTCTTCTTCTTTTTTCTTTATCTCCCCTTTTCATGCTCTTCTTCTTTTTCTTCTTCTTTCCCTCCTTCCTTTTATTCTCTTTTCTTTTTAGCAATATTCTTTGACCTCCATCGCTTTGATGTTGCAGACGAAAAATACGATTCATTTCAATGGAAATCGGTGGCGGTGTTTTCTTGTTGTTTTTGTTTTGTGTTTTTTTGTTTGTTTGTTTTAATGGGCTCATTATACCCTCCAAACTTTTTTTTTGTTTTTTTTTTTAGTTTTTTTGGGGATCGCTCGAGCATAGATAGGAAAATATCTATGTATCCATGTATGAATACAAATATGCATATCAGCTGCGTTCTTAACAAAAAAAAGAATAACACAAACGCACACGTGCACGCACACTCACGCACACACACGCACACGCACACGCACACGCACACTCACACGCACACGCACACTCACGCACACGCACACACACGCACACGCACACTCACGCACACGCACGCACATGCACACGCACATGCACACATACACACACGCACACGCACACAAACACACACATACACACAACATATATATATATATATATAATAAAGATCAAGAGTGAAGACTTACGAACTTTTTTATATATATTTTCTCAAGATTTTTCCTCAGTGTCATTGGGTTTATCGGTTAAAATCTCGTCACGCAAATTCAAGGTAATTTGCCGTCTCTCTCTCTCTCTCTCTCTCTCTCTCTCTCTCTCTCTCTCTCTCTCTCTCTCTCTCTCTCTCTCTCTCTCTTCTCGCTCTCTCTCTCTCTCTCTCTCTCTATCTCTCTCTCTCTCTCTCTCTCTCTCTCTCCCTCTCTCTCTCTCTCTCTCTCTCTCTCTCTCTCTCTCTCCCTCTCTCTCTCTCTCTCTCTCTCTCTCTCTCTCTCTCTCTCTCTCTCTCTCTCTCTCTCTCTCTCTCTCTCTCTCTCTCTCTCTCTCTCTCTCTCTCTCTCTCTCTCTCTCTCTCTCTCTCTCTCTCTCTCTCTCTCCCTCTCTCTCTCCCTCTCCCTCTCTCTCTCTCTCTCTCTCTCTCTTCCCTCTTTCTTTTCATACTATTTTTCTTCCTCGTCTCCTCCGCTTCCTTTGTTTCCTCCCTCTCTCGTGCTTTTTCTCTTCTCACCTCCCCTTCTTATCAGTTATATTTATCTCTCTTCCCCCTTTTATTATTCATATCTTTCTCCCCCTTTTTTATCCATTGTTCTTAGTGAAAGCTCAAGGAAATTATCTGTAGACATTAAGCAGTCAAGATTCTCTGTGTATGTTTATGTGCGTGTGTATGTGTGTGTGTGTGTGTGTGTGTGTGTGTGTGTGTGTGTGTGTAAGTCCGAGTGTTTCTGTGTGCGTTTATGTGTGTGCGAGTATGTGCATGTGTATATATGTGTATGTTTGTGTCGGTACGTATGTATAGATCTGGGTATAAGTAAGCGTTTATGTGTATGTGTATTTGCATGTGTATTTGTATATGTATGCGCATGTGCAAATTTTCATATGTGTATGTATATTTGTAAGTGTCTATGTATGTGTATGTGTTTATATGCGCATATATGTATATTAATACATCCATGTACATTTGTATGTGTATTTGTACTTGCATTAATTCATATGTATTCGTGTGTACATGTGTACGTGATGTACGTTCAGATGTATTCGTATGTACATGTGTACGTGTATACATATGTATGTTCATGTGTACGTGATACACGCTCAGA